>NC_060276.1:59114440-59414440 GCF_021613505.1 Equus quagga | reverse complement strand
CCATGACCCTGGCCCACTCAGAAGTGCCAGTGACACCCACAAATCCAGTGTCCTTAGCAGCAGCAGTGCCACCAACCCCAGAAAACCTGGGAGCAGCAGCACGGGCTGTTTATGAAACAACAGTTCCCAAGGCTTGGAGAGCTTGTGGAGAGCCAGAGAGGGATTTCATGACCCAGGCAGCCCCAGAAGCAGCAGAATTTCTTATGTCCAGTGACTCCAGTGGTGACACTCCCAACTGCAGCAACATTGTAAGCAGCAAGTCACCAGCAACCTCAGAGGCACCAGCAGCACAATGAGGGCACTGATGACATCTCTGGCAAAGGCAGTGGAGGATGGAAAGCACAGGCTCTCAAATACAGTCAGAAGCAGCTCAGAATCAAAGTAAACAAATACTTACCTAAATAAGAAAGGTGTTTGCTACCACAAATGTGCTGGCAGAGGAACAACTCATCAAGCAACATGAAGAACTACAGTAACATCGTGGCACAAAAAGAAAATAACAATTCTATGGAAACCAAACTTGACAGAAACCAAACCTAATCTTACTGACAGAGAATTCAAAATAGCTGTCATGAAGAAACTCAATGAGTTGAAAGAAAACTCAGAAAGACAGTTCAATGAACTCGGGAATAAAATTAATGAACAGGAGGAGCATGTCACCAAAGAGATTGAAATTCTAAAAAAGAACTAAACAGAAATTTTGGAGCTGAAGAACGCAATAAATGAGATGAAGAGTAAAATTGAAAGCACTGAAATAGTGCAGACTATATGAAAGAGAGAATTAGCGAGCTTTAAAATAGGAATCTAGAAATGATTCCAGTGGAGGAGGAGGCAGAACTAAGATTTAAAAGAAAATAGAGAAATTCTGTGAGAAATATCCAATTCAATTAGAAAAAGTAACATAAGGACAATGGGACTCCCAAAAGGAGAAGAGAGGGAGAAGGGAGCAGAAAGCTTCTTTAAAGAAATAGTACAGAGTGATGTCATCATCATGTGGAATGAGTTTTTTCTTGGTCTCTCTCTTCTAAGTTACAATGAATAGGACATCCATAGACCAACAAGGACTCTGCACAGCATGCCAGAATGATTGAGCAATCCATACATCTATAAATCTGAAGGTGCGTGGACTGCATCACCTGGAGGCAGTAGAACTAGGGGAGCATTGATAGCAGCTCCCAAGACTATAGGTTCCAGGAACTGCAGTGATGCCTGTCACCAGAGGCCCCAGGAATCTAGGCAGCCCATGCCATTGGAAGCACCAGAAATCACTGTGGGGCTGTGACTGGAGGCTTTGGAAACCACAATGATACCTGTGAAACAGCCCCCTCCCATTTCCCCAGTGGCAGTGCCTTTGACACTGGTCCTTCCAGCAGGGGGGCTGCATCCAAGACCCAGATACCCCCAGCAGTGGCAGCAATGCTTGTGACCTGATGTCCCAGAAACCACACAGGCCCTGGAGACCAGAGGCTTCAGGAGCCCCAGTAGTGCTCATGACACAGGTACCTCTCCCTCATGGTGGTGGTAGTGTCACCCATGACCCCAGCCCACCTGGCAGCAGTGGCAACCCCTGTGAACCCAGCACCCCTGGCAGCCATGTTGCCAATATTCTCAGATAACTCAGGAGCAGCAGCACAGGTGGCACACACAACAGCAGTCCTTGATCCTGTGGAGAGCCCACACAGAACCAAGTAACAACAACAGCAGAGCTGACAACATGTGTGTCTCGTTGTTGCAGAGGCACCCACAATTTCAGCACCCTCACCCATAACAATGGTACCTGTAGACCCAATATTCAAAACTGTGGTAGAGGTGCCTGTGACCCAGCTCTTGTCCCCCTCTTCCCCTCCTCACACCACAGTGGGGGAACATGTGACCCAGGTGACTCTGAGATCAGCAGAAGTACTCACAGCCCAGTGACCCCAAAGGTGACACCCAAGACTACAGTGAAATTATAAGCAGCAAGGTACCAGCAACCCAGTGGCAGAAGCAGCACAATAAGGGCACTGAAAATATCTCAGACAGAGGCAATGGAGACTGGAAAGTACTGGTTCTTAAATACAACCAGAAGCACTTTGGAATCAAAGTAAACAAAGCCTTACCTAAATAATGGTGTATACTACCACAAATGCACTGGCAGACAAACAACTCATCCATCACCATAAAAAAAACTATAATGACACAGTAGCACAAAGAGAAAATGACAACTCTCCACAAACCAATCTTGAAGTCACAAAATACTGTGATCTGACAGAGAATTCAAAATAGCTGTCATGAAAAAATTCAATAATTACAAGAAAACTCAGAGAGTTAAATGAACTCAAGAATAATAATAATGAAAAGAAGTAATATTTCAGTAAAGAGATTGAAACTCTAAAAAAAATTCAAACAGATATTCTGAAGCTAAAGAACACAATAAATGAGATGAAGAACAAAGCACAGAGCATTGGAAATAGAGCAGACCACATGGAAGAGAGAATTAGCAGACTCAATGATAGATATCTAGAAGTGTTTCAGGTGGAAGAGAGAGTAAATTAAGATTTAAAAAAATGAAGAAAGTCTACAAGAAATATCTGACTCAATTAGGAAAAAGCAATGTAAGAATAATGAGTCTTGCAGAAAAAGAGAGAGAGAGAGAAGGGAACAGAGGGCTTACTTGAAAAGTAATAGCTGATAATTTCCAAAACCAAGGGAAGGAACTGAATATACAAGTATATAAAAGTAATAGAACACCTAATTATCTTGACACAAAAAGACCTTCTCCAAGGCACATTATATTAAACATGTCAAAAGTCAATGACAAAGAAAGAATATTAAGGAAGACCAGAGGGGAAAAAATAATTACTTACAAAGCAACCTCCATTAGGCTATCAGTGAATTTCTCAGCAGAAACTCTACAGGCCAGGAGAGAGTAAATAATATATTCGAAATATTGAAAGATAAAAATTGTCAGCCAAGAATAAACTATCCAGAAAAGTTATCTTTCAAATATGAAGGAGAAGTAAAGGCTTTAACAAACAAATGAAAGCTGAGGGAGTTCTTTCCCACTAGACTTGCCTAACAACAAATCTTGAAAACAGCTCTCCTACTTGAAATAAAATGTCAAAAGTGTGCAAAGCTTTGGATAAGGTGATAAATACACAGATAGAATCATAAAATTGCACCAGAATCCCAGAATAGATACTAAATAATTATAACACAAAGTTAAAGGGAAAGAAAGCATCAAAAATAACTATTATCACTTCAATTTGATAACAAATTCACAACACAAAAAGGGATAATTTGTGACAACAAAATCACAGAAGAAGAAAAGGAAACGAATGGGACCTGCATAGGTTAATGGAGATAAGATGTTATCAGCAGAAAAAGGACTATCTCATCTATGAGATAGTTTATACAAACCTCATGATAAGCGAAAAACAGAAGTTCAGAGCAGAGTCACAAAACATAAAAAAAGAGGAAACTGAGAAACATATCACAGAAAACCACCAAACTGAAGTGGCAGACAGAAACACAAGGAAAACAAACAATGGAAATATAGAACAACCAGAAAACAAAAGACAAAATGCTAGTATTAAGCTTTCAGATATCAATAATCACCCTAAATGTAAATGGATTGAATTCGTCAGTCAAAAGACACAGAGTGGCTAGATGGATTTTTTAAAAAGATCCAACAATATAATGCTTCCATGAGACTTGTCTCAATTCTAAAGGCAAACAGAGGATCATAATAAAGGGATGGATGATGATAAAGATCATACTCCAAGCATATGGCAAGTCAACAAAAGCAGCTATGGCCATACTTATATCAGACAAAATAGACTTCAAACCAAAAAACATAACAAGGAACAAAGATGGACACTATATAATGATAAAGGAGACAATTCATCAAGAGGACATATTTGTTAATATATATGCACTTAACATAGGAGTACCAATGTGTATAAAGTAACTATTAACAGACCTAAAGGGAGAAATTGACAGCAAAACAATAGTAGTAAGGGACTTTAACACCCCAATTACATCAATAGATAGATCATACAGAATGAGAGGAAACAAGGAAACATTGACCTTAAATAAAACACTATACCAGATAGACAATAGAAATATATAGAACAATTCATCCAATAACAGCAGAGTACACGTTATTCTCCAGTGCACATGAACATTCTCAAAGATAGACCATATGTTGAGAAACAAAACAAGTCTCAATAAATTTAATATTGAAATCATATCAATTTTTGTACCACCAGCATCTTTTCTGACCACAATGGTATGAAACTAGAAATCAATTACAGGAAGAAAGCTGTAAAAGTGAAAAATATGTGAAGACTAAACAATGTGCTACTGGACAACTATTGGAACAATGAAGAAATCAAAGGAGAAAACAAAACAAAAAATATCTGGAGACAAGTGAAAATGAAAACACACCATAGTAAAGTCTATGGGATGCAGCAAAAGTGGTACTAAGAGGGATGTTTATGGCAATATATGCCTGCCTTTAAAAGCAAGAAAAATCTCAAATAAGCAATTTAACACTGTACCTGAAATAACTAGAAAAAGAAGAACAAAGTCCAAAGTCAGTAGGAGGAAGGAAATAATAAAAGAGCAGAACTAAATTAAATAGAGACTAAAAGACAATAGAATGGATCAATGAAACCAAGAGCTGCTTCTTTGGAAAGATAAATGAAACTGACAAACCTTTAGCTAGACACACTCAGAAAAAAGAGAGATGAGTCAAATAAAATAAGACATGGAAGAGGAGAAATTACAACAAATACCACAGAAATGCAAAGGAATATAAAAGAATACTATGAAAAGCTATACACCAAAATATTGGATAACTTAGAAGTGGATAAATTCTTAGAATCATATAACCTCCTAAAACTGAATCAAGGAAAAACCCAGAATCTAAATAGACAAATCACAAATAAAGTGAAACAGTAATCCGAAACCTCCCAAAATACTAAAGTCCAAGATCAGATGTCTTCTCCAGTGAATCCTATCAAACATTCAAAGAAGATTGAATAATTATCCTTCTCAAACTCTTGGAAAAAATTGAAGAGGGCAGGATGCTTCCAAACTCATAAGACCAACATTATCTTGACACCAAAACCAGACATGGACAACACAAAAAAGGAAAATTACATGCCAATATCACTGCTAAGCCTAGATACAAAATTTCTCAACAAAATGTTAGCAAACTGAATACAGCAATATATTAAAAGGATTATAAACCACAATCAAGTGGGATTTATTCCAAGAATGCAGGGGTGGTTAAACATTCACAAATCATACAATGTGATACACTACATTAACAAAATGAAGAATAAAAATCCCATAATAATGTCTATTCCCATGATAAGAGGTTAACATACATACACACACAAGAAAAAGAGGTTAAATATGATATCAAAAACATAAAATGTGGTCAGAGGAGAGTAAAAGGGTAGCGCTATTAGTAAGCAGTTAAAATTAAGTGACCATTAAATTAATATAAATTGCTATTTACATAAGTTATTATATATGAACCTCATGGAAATCACAAACCAGAAACCTATAATAAATAGATAAAAAATTAGGAGAAAGGAGCCCAACATAATACTAAAGAAAGCCATCAAAGTACAAAGGAGGAGAGCAAAGGAAGAAAAAAGGAGCAGAGAAGAACTATTAAAACACACAGAAAAAATGAAACAAGATGGCAATAAGTACATATGTATCAATAGCTACTTTAAATGTCAATGGACTAAATGCTCCAATCAAAAGGCTAGGGTGGCTGATTGGATAAAAAAAACAAGACCCATATATATGCTGCATAAAGAGACAAACCTCAGACCAAAAAACACTCACAAACTGAAACTGAAGGGATGGAAAAACATCTCTATGAAACGGCAATGAAAAGAATGCTAGAGAAGCAGCACTTACATCAGACAAAATATACTTTAAAACAAAAACCGTAACAAGAGACAAAGAAGGGGACTACATAATGATAAAGGGAACAATTCAACAAGAGTATATAACACTTGTAAATATCCATGCGCCTGACATAGGAACACCTAAATATATAAAGCAATTATTAACCAACATAAAAGGAGAAATAGACAGTAACACAATAATAGTAGGGGACTTTAACACTCCACTTACACCAATGGATAGATCATCAAAACAGAAGATTAATAAGGGAATATTGCCCTTAAATGACACATTGGGATAGATGGATGTGGTAAATATATGCAGAACATTCCATTGAAAAACTGCAGAATGCACATTCTTTTGGAATGCACATGGCACATTCTCCAGGATAGTTCACATATTAGGCCACAAAACAAGTCTCAGTAAATTTAAGATCAAAATAATAACAAGCATCTCTTCTGACCACAAGGGTATGAAACCAGAAATCAACTCCAAGAAGAAAACTGGAAAAACCACAAATATGTGGAGACTAAATAAAATGTTACTGAACAAATATTGAGTCAATGAACAAATCAAAGGAGAAATAAAAAATAGCTGGAGACAAATGAAAATGAGACATGTAAAAATTTATGGGAAACCTCAAAAGCGTTTCTAAGAGGGAAATTTATAGCAATACAGGACTACCTCAACAATCAAGAAAAATCTCAATTAAACAATCTAACAGTGCCCTTAAAAGGACCTGGAAAAAGAAGAAACAAAGCACAAAATCAGTAGAAGGAATTAAATAATAAAAATCAGAGCAGAAATAAATGAAAGAGAGGCTAAAAAGACAGTATAAAAAATCAATGAAATGAGCAGCTTGTTCTTTGAAAAGATGAAAAAATTTGACAAACTCTTAGCTATACTCACCAAGAAAAAATGAGAGAAGCCTCAAATAAACAAAACTAGAAATGAAAAAGGACAAATTACCTCAGACACCTCAGAAATACAACAGAGTATGAGGGAATACTACAAAAGCTATATGACAACAAGTTGAACAATTTAGAAGAAATGGATAAATTCTTAGAATCATATAATCTTGTAAAACTGAATCAAGAAGAAATAAGAATTTGAATTGACCAATCACCAGTAAGGAGATCAAAACTGTAACCAAAAACCTCACAAAAAATAAAAGTTCAGGACCAGACAGCTATTCTACCAAACAAAGAGGACTTGATACCTACCCTTCTCAAACTTTTCCAAAAAATTGAAGAGGAGCGTAAGTTTCTTAACGCATTCTGTGAAGCCAATGTTATTCTGATACCAAAACCAGACAAGAACAACACAAAAAAAGAAAACTACAGGTCAATATCATTTTTGAACACTGTTGCAAAAATACTCAACAAAATACTAGCAAAACAAATACAACAATACATTAAAATGTTCATACACCATGATAAAGTGGGATTTATTCCAGGGATGCAGTGATGTTTCAACACCTGCAAATCAGTCAACATGATACAGCACATTAACAAAATGAAGAATAAAAATTTCATGATCATCTCAATAGATGCGGAGAAAGCATTTGACATGACAGCATCCATTAAAGTAAAAACTATGAATAAAATGGGTATAGAAAGAAAGTACCTCAAGATAATAAAGGCCATAAATGACAAACCCATAGTTAATATCATACTCAATGGAGAAAAACTGAAAGTTATCCTCCTAAGAACAGGAACCAGACAAAGATGTCAACTTTTGCCAGTCTTATTTAACACAGTATTGGAAGACTAAGCCAGAGCATTTAGGCAAAAAAAAATAAATAAGTGAAAGGGGATCCAAATTGGAAAGGAAGAAATGAAATTGCCACTATTTACAGATGACATGGTTTTTTATATAGAAAATCCTGAAGAATCCAGTAAAAATCTTTTATAAATAATAAATGAATATGATAAATTCATAGGATAAAAAACAACATACAAAAACCAGTTGCATTTCTATACACTAATAATGAAGTAGCAGAAAGAGAAATCAAGAATACAAGCCCATTGGGTCTGGCCTGATTGTGTAATGGTTATGTTCACATACTCTGCTTCAGCAACCCAGGGTTCATGGATTTGGACCCCAGGCATGGACCTACACACAACACATCAACCCATGTTGTGGAAGTATCCTACATGCAAAGTGCAGGAGGATCGGATGTTAGCTCAGGCAGAATCTTCCTCCAGCAAAAAAAGAAGATTGGCAACAAATGTTAGCTCAGGGCCAATCTTCCTCAAAAAGTAAAGAAACAAAAGAATACAATCCCTTTTACAATTGCAACAGAAACAAAAAATACCTAGGAATAAATTTAACCAAAGAAGTGGAAGATCTGTACACTGAGAACTACAAAAAATTGTTGAAAGAAATTGAAGAAAATACAAAGAAATGGAAAGATATTCTGTGCTCTTGGATTGGAAGAACTGAAATAGTTAAAATGTCTCTACTTCCTAAAGCAATCTATAGATTCAATGCAATGCCTTTCTAAGACCCAATGACATTTTTCACAGAAATAGAACAAAGAATCCTAAAATTTATATGGAAGAACCAAAGACCCTGAATAGCCAAAGCAATCCTTTGAATAAAGAACAAAACTGGAGATATCACACTCCATGATTTCAAAGTATACCACAAAATTATAGTAATAAAAACAGCATAGTACTGGCACAAAAACAGACACACAGATAATGGAAGAGAATGGACAGCCCAACAATAAGCCGACACATCTACTGACAGCTAATTTTCGACAAGGGAGCCAAGATCATACAATGGGGAAAGGAAATTCTCTTTAAAAAATTGTGTTGAGAAAAGTGGACAGCCACATACAAAAGAATATAAGTAGACCATTATCTTACACTATACACAAAAATTAACTCAAAATACATTAAGACCTGAATGTAAGACCTGAAACCATAAAACTTCTAGAAGAAAACATAGGCAGTATAGTCTTCACCATCAGTCTTAGCAGCATAATTTCAAATACCATATCTGATCAGGCAAGGGAAACAGCAGAAAAAATAAACAAATGGGACTACATCAAACTAAAAAGCTTCTGCACAGCAAAAGAAAACATTAACAAAACAAAGACACCCTAACTACTAGGAGAAGATATTTGCAAAGCATGTATCTTAACAGGTTAATAACAAAAATATATAAGGAACTCATAAATCTCAGCAACAAAGAAACAAACAAATGATCAAAATATGGGCAGAGTATATGAACAGACATTTTTCCAAAGAAGATATACCAATGGCCAAGAGGCACATGAAAAAATGTTCAACGTTATTAATTATTAGGGAAATGCAAATCCAAACTACAATAAGATAAAACCTCCTGTCAGAATGGCTGTTATTAAAAAGACAAGAAATAACAAGTGTTGGAGAGCATGTGGAAAAAACAGAACCCTTGGACACTGCTGGTCATAATGTAAATTGGTGTAGCCACTAAGGAAGAAAGTATGAGGAGTCCTCAAAAAAAGTAAAAATAGAAATACAATATGATCCTGTTATCCTACCACTGGATATTTATCCAAAGAACATGAAAACACTAATTTGAAAAGATATATGGACCCTTCTATTCATTGCAGCATTATTCACAATGGCCAAGACTTGGAAGTGACCTAAGTTCCCATCAATGGATGAATGGATAACGAAGTTGTGGTACATATATAAAACTGAATACTACTCAAGTATTAAAAAGATGAAATCTTGCCATTTGTGACAATATGGATGGACCTTGAGGGTTTGATGCTAAGTGAAATAAGTCAGACAAAGACAAATACCACATGATTTCACTCATATGTGGAAAATAAACAAACACATAGATAAGGAGAACAGATTGGTGGTTGACAGAGGGGAAGCAGGTGGGGGCAGGGTGAAAAGGGTAAAGGGGCATGTGTGTATGGTGAAAGATGGCAACTAGAATTTTGGTAGTGAACACAATGCAGTCTATACAGAAGGCAAAATGTAATGATGTACACCTGAAATTTATGTAATGTTATAAAGCAATGTTACCACATTAAATAAATAAATATAAAGTGAGATTCTTGTAGGCAACAGAAAATATATAAATAAATACAATAAAATAACTACCACCGAGGATTGCAATGTCAACAGAAAGAAGATGAACTTTCTAAAATAATAAAAAAAGAAAAGAAAAAATAGGATCTTATTATAATTATATTGATGCTTTGAATAAGAGTAATATTATGCCCTTTGAAAATCCCAGAGCACTATTATAGAGTGGGATGAAACATTTTAAATACAGATGAACAAATAATGTAGATGGCTTTTATTTCTTCTCATTATATGGTAAGGGTCTTCACCTTGAGAAACTCGTGTTCAATTTATGATTCAGGTATACATCTATGGAAGGTCTCTGGTGCAGACTGAGCCTGAGTCTAATTTCATGAGGGACTGAAGATCCTAATGTAAAAAACATTATCTCAAGGAAAGAGATAAAATATTAACCAAAGACAATGAACTAGCATAGGTTGAGAGTGACTATTTTATATCCAGTAAGGTGACTCATTCAGATTGTTCTCCAATCAGTCTGAGTCCTAGGACTGAGAGTCTCCCTGAAGTGTTCTTCCCCACCCACCACCACTACTTCCTTTGACTTCATATCACTTCCTCAGGGAAGACTTTCCTGATCTCTTTTCCACTTAGTGTCACTCTCATAGCACCAGTCTTCCCCCAGAGCCTTTATTATACTTGTATTTTGGCATGTATTTGTGTATTTGTTTTATTATTGCTTACTTCCCCTACTAGTATGTTGCTCCACGAGGGCAGAAACTATGTCAGTTTTGGTTTAATATTGTATCTCCAGTGTCTAATGTAGGATTGGGTACTTCTCAACATTAATTTAATTAATAAATCTACCAATAAATTATAAAAGCTAAAATTTAAAGTAATCATTTCATTAAAATCCCTGCAAGACATTAGCAACTGCAAGGTGGAGTAGGAGTACTACAGCTTCATTGGCAACATAACCTGATAGCACCATTCAGGATCTTTGACTTCCAGGCGTCAGCAGACTTAATAAAACATTGTCACTTTTGACCTGGGAAATGAGTATTTTGTGTGCAGACGTTGGTGCCTTAGGCAGCAGACATCATGAACATGAGGTAAAGCAGGAGACAATAAAATTGGAATTATACATGGGAGTCAAGCAAACTAAGTTCAGGGATACCTGCATGTCATTCTTGATATTGTCCATAAATAGTTGGAAAATAAACCTGAAAGTTGAGTTTGAGCTCCTGAAATTGTAGGTGGAGCCATATTCAAAGATAAATAGGTTGATCATGTGTACTATGGTCCTATTTTTTGCCTCCAAGCTGATGTTGTTCTGGACGCTTGAATTTAGCTAGCTATTAAAATGATGAATAGAAATATGACTGCAATCATTTAAAAACAATTATTGTAAATCTACCCCATTTTTTGACTGGAATGTCCTCCTTTTTTAAATGTTCTGCTTTTATTGACCCAATCCGAAGAAATGAGATATACGTGTTGTTAAGTATTGTGAGCCCCTTAGTGTACATGATGCATATGACTGAGTTGACCAGGTATTACCAGAATTAATTTGGACTTTGATGTCTGTATGTAGATCTGGATAGCACATACTCTCTCTGGGCACTGTATTAAGTTTTCTGTATTATATCTTCTTAATATTTATTTTCAACTAAGGAGCCTAAATCTCATACTTCAGTCTTATATCCAAGGATTTTGAAGTAAGCAAATAAAGCGTGTGTTTTTTGTCAAAATATGTTATACTGATATCAACAGACTAAATATAAGGGGTATAGTATAACCAATGGGAGGAGCCTGAATTTTAAAATGTTATTTAAAAATGCTCTAATCTTCATTCAAATTGTAATTATGATTCTAAACAAATGATTTGTCTTTGTTTCTTTCCCACAAACTGTTTATTTGAGTTGAAGTTCTTAAAATATGGAATGTCTTTTCTCCTTCAGTGGCTTTGTGCTTACTTTTCAAGAATTCTAGCTGCTTTCAAGGGGCCCAGGGAAAATCTGTAACCTACTTTTTGAGCCACTCATTGTCTTGTATGTTTTTAAGGTGAATTTTTAATTCCCGTTGAATATTTACACATCAACAAATTGAGACAGAAAAGTAAAATAAAATTGATATCTAATCTTAGTGGAGTAATCGCCTTTTCCTGAAAATTAAGTGGAATAATTTCCCCATCAGTTACATTTTAGAAATGTAAATTCACACTTTACAAATTTTTCTGTCTTTGCTTCCAAATTAATAGATTATTGACTTCAATAGTTCTTAAGGAAATCTAAATTATTTCTTCTAGATTAATATAGCAAATGAAACAACAGCTATCATTCCATTCTAGATTTAGGAAGTAAGAGATTAATGAACTATACCTGTAACTTAAGAATGTCAAAAGGAGTTTCAAGGTCTCCATTACATAGGAGGTACTTAACAAGAAAAAACTTCAAAAGGCGTAAGCTCTATTATTTCAAAATAAGAAGAAAAACTGTATGTTGATGGCTTGGTGTAAGATGTATCAGTATAAACTCATGTTTCTCTCTCTCTCTCTCTCTTTCCCTCTCTCTCTCTCTCTCTCTATATATATATATATATACAGAGATATGTATAAAGAAATAAATATAGATATGTGCATATATACACGTTAATATGCATACCTATATTTCCTACTTCCATCAACTGAGAGGGTCTAGAAATAGTGACACTCAAAGTAGCAATGAGCACACCTAGCACTCAGATCTTCGTTTTCAAACACCGTTCCACAATAAAAGAAACCAAGGTTCCCTTTTTTGTTGTTGAGGAAGATTCGCCCTGAGCTAACATCCTTGTCTATCTTCCTCTATTTTTTAGTGTGTGGGCTGCCAGCACAGCATGGCCATTAACACAGCAGTGTAGGCTTACTCCTGGGAACTCAACGTGGGCCACCGAAACAGAACGTGCTGAACTTAACCACTATGCCACCAGGGCTGGCCCCAAATTTTCCAATTTTAATACAATTTTTTCACAAGTATTGCAAAATGTTTTTTAAAAATAATATATATAAATTCTATATTTTATATAAACTTTATACTTTAAATAAACTATGAATGATAAAAACATTACTATATATTACTAGTGTAAATATATATATACACACATGCATATAGTCATCCACTGCATAACAGTGTTTCAATAAACAATGGACTGCATATATGACAGTGCTCTAATAAGATTAATGCCATATAACCTAGGTGTGTAGTAGGCTACACCATCAAGGTTTGTGTAACTACACTCTATGATAATCGCATAATGACAAAATCACCTAACGATGCATTTCTCAGAATGTATCCCCCCCGTCGTTAAGCAACACGTTTGTATGTGTTTGTGCATGTATCTAACTATCTCTCTCTCTCTCTCTCTCTCTCTCTCTCTATATATATATATATATATCCCAAAGCATATATTGGAATATTTGATTTTCACAAAAACCTGGTATTCTTATCTAAGTCGTATGGATAAAGAAACAAAAGATTAGGGAGGTAAGGTGAATTTCTTAAAGCAACTTCATGTGAAGTCGAACTGGGACAAATGTTCAGATATCTGGATGACAAGCTTATTACACTGGAACAGAATAAGAGAAAATGTTGTCAGAACCCTTAATCCTATGTCTTCTCATCTCACAAGGGCAACTCACTTTTGTTACTCAAACAAAGCATTTGAAGAGTAGTTGACCTAGAAAGGCAATTGCTCTTAGCCAGTATTAAATAGTTACCAAGTTTAATGCCCTGGACTACTTTCCTTCTCTCCTCATTGCCAAAGATATTCTTCACAAATGACAGAATAAAAAGAAAAAGATTGGGCAAAAAGGTCCTGATCATTCTATTTTTCTTGTCCAAGCTAAAAGATCAAAATGCCCATTCTCACAAGGCATTTCCTCAATCGAGTGGACATTTGTACTATAATTCAGAAAATGATGAGTTATACTAACTTCTGGGAATTGACTGGAAAGCTAATTATGACCTAAGTTTGGATTCAATGAAAAAAGGCATTCTGGAATTCAAACAATGGTCCAATAAACAAAGTTTTATAGAAAAACCCATTGGCACTTTGGAGATAGTTTATATACATTTAAATAGCATATTTTCTTACTTCTCACACTGTCTGCATTATTATTATTCACATATATGTTTAGTTCTCAAATAATGTAGTTGGTTAGTCATTGAAAAAGTTTGCCTTTGCAAATGCCCAGCTAACACTGAAAATGATACTTTTTTCCAGGTAGCTTTGTTCCTATCCCAATTACATGGTCTTTGATTTTATTTTTGGACATTTACAGACATAGGGTAAGCAAATAACAACTACCACTTATTAAAATTTTACTGTGTGCTAGGAATTTTATAAATTCTGGTTTAGTTGATCTGAGGTGGGGTCTAATTATATTCAAAACGGCGACCTGGTTTAGCTGCATACTGATGGCTGAGAAACACTGACCTAAATTATTTAAGGCACATCTTCTCCATGAAGTCTTCTTCAATTATTCTGGTTCATATAACTCTATATCCTCAGAAATAATATTTTTCTAATAGACACCCCCATATAACATTAAACTACATTTTAATTGTCTCAGATATATTGATCTGTTTATCCTAGCTAAAATATAAGCTTTCTATGAATGAGAATATTGACTCACTTTTTTTCACTATCCACCATAGCACTTTGACAACGAACATGCATTGATTGCCTAGTGTGTGCCACATGATGTTACAAGTGCTTTTATTTATGTTATTTTATTTAATGCATAAGAAATGCTTGAGATAAGTATTATTTTTTCCAACTTAGAAATGAGGATTCTGTGACTTAGAGAGTTTAAACAAGCTCACCCAAGGATATACAGATAAACTCTAAGGCCCTGAGAATTCAAACTAAAATTTGTCCTGAGGTCTGTCTGGCTCCAATGCCCATGCCTGCTCTTTCCACAATATCAGTAATTTTCACCCATTTCCTTAGTAGTGGAGCCCTTCCTTCAAGAAAATATCTAACCCAAAGACCAATGCATAAAACAAATAGAACAGGCCTACTCTAATTCAACAGCTGGTGACTCAGACTCCTTCTACTTAACCTCAGTTTTTCCCCTCCATTCAACTCCTACAACCCACTCTCAAGTTGGTTCTAAAATGATACCTTGGAATCTCCCTGGACTCTTAGAAGCACAATTCAAAAATAATACCATGCTGTTCCACATTACTGGGCACATAGTAGAAACCAAAAAGTAAAAAAAGAATCAAAAGACTATATTTAGACCATCACTTCCCTATGGAGAATTTTCAATAAAGAGCACAGAAGATAATCTTTTTCTTAAAAGCTTAAGGTGAAAAGATAAACAAACAAACAAATGAAAAGCAGTGGAAGATAGCAGGTTAAAAAATAAGATGAGAGAAGGGGAGAGAGATAAAGAGAGTGTGAGAGAGAGAAATACAAGCCTTTTTAGCCCTACAGAGTCAATAATAAATGAACAATACGTGGCCTAGCTCTTCTAGAAACCTCTGGGATTGAATCAACCCTTGGCAGGCTCTAAGCCAATCCAAGCAAAAATTCTTGGCATAGTCGGTTAAGGCAACAAGCCTTAGTCATCACATGTTCTAGAGTAATACAGGAAAGTTCACTCCAAGAGGTTCTTGGGTTATAAAAGAAGAAAATGACTAGAACTAGCTACCATGTATTTCCTTTCTGACAGCTGCTAGGAAGTTCTGTCTGGACAGATGTATGTAGTTTTCCATTTGCCATCTAAAATGACTAACCCTCTTGGCCATGTCAAACAAATGCCAAGTCTGAGTTGCCATTTGAACACATCTTTGGCAATATGTAATAGGATAAACTGATTCAACTTAAACTTTTACCTCTACGAAAGAACTCAACAGGCTGAGGGAAATCCTGCAGAGTGCCAGAGAGGCGACAGTACATCAAACTAGTGTCAAGGGCAAATACCTCTTTAGGCTAGTCTTCTCTGTCAAAGTCTTTTTGTTTTACATAACCAGACTAGAACTGGGATACCTAATTCTGGACCGCGTGGTGTCTATTAGCTCAGGAGGCATTTCTCTTAGGTAACTCTCCCTTTTAATTGACTCTAATTACTTAAACAATAGATTTGATACTATACTTTCCTAGAGATGATTTTCAAACAGTATAAACATCAGGACATTAAACAAATTTCAGAGATCGAAAAGTGAAGTATACTGAGCAATTCTAGATTAAGAGATTGCTTTTCAAATTAAAGCCTTTGGATATCATAACTTTGGCTTAAGACTTCTGTTAAGTCATTTTCACTGTTATAGATCCTACAATTTAGCAGAGATCTCTTTTTTGGCTTGGATATTAAATGATAATTTCCACCCTACCTAATATAAGGCAATGAGTTTGTACTTCCTCCAATTATTCAAAAGTCAGTGGCTTATCTATTATCATTCATTCACTATTTATTGAGTACCTACAGTGTGCTAAGCACTGTTCTACAGCAGAGATTTAGATTCAGCAGAGAATGAGACAAAGTACCTGCTTACAAGGAGCTTGCATTTTAATAAGGCAAGATATACAATGCCCAAATAAACAAGATATTTAGGTAAATTTCAGATCATGACAAATGGCAAGAAGAAAAGAAAACAAGGTAATGGGATAGAGAGTTGAGAGCTACTTTAGATGGGCAGGGAAGGCTACTCCAAAGAAGTGGTATTTGAACAACAATTAAAAAGTAATCCAACAAGTATTTTGATGAAGAACAGTCCCAACAGAGGGAATAGAAAGTGCAAAGTACATAAGGCATGAATAAGCTTCACGTGTTTGAGGAAAAACAAGAAGCCTGTGTGGTAAGACAATTGTGAGCGAGGGAGAAGGTAGGATGAGATGAGAGTGGAGAGGTAGGTAGAGGTCAGATCATGTAGGGCCATGATATGCTGTTTACATTTTATTATAAATGTAATGGACAGAGTTTTAAAAGTGCAGAGTTTGAAGTAAAGACGTAAGATATCTCATTTACAATTTTAAAAGATCAGATTGAATCCCTTGTGGAGAAGAGATTTTAAGGGAACAAGATAGAAGTAGGAATACTAGTTAGACAGCTATTACAGTCATCCTGGAAAGGATGGTGGTAGTCATAGAGATGATGATAAGTTTTGAAATTAGAGCAGATTAAGATAAACTAAAATTACGCAAATCTGTACACTGGCAAAAAAAAGAGGATGCATTTATTAATTCAAAAGTCCAATCCAACTTACATCTTAATATTTATTTAATGTAAGTTAAGTAAAATTAATATTTACGTCCTGCTTAGTCTAAAAAACTATGACTTGAGATGCCTTACAATAAAAAATAAAGATACAAATATTGTAAAATACTTCCTACAATACAGTTAGTTAACACATACTTTACCTCACAAGATTACCAGTTTTTGTTGTTGTTCTGGTGGGAACATTAAAGTCTTATTCTCATACCAAAAAGAAAAATAGAGATACAATATAACTATTATAATGATAAAAGGAAAAGAGCCAAAAAGTACAGGCAAAATAAAAAGCAGATTAAAAATTGCATTTTGCAGTTGAGCACACATTTTTTGTCTCAAATTTCCTGTTAGCCAGGGCTAATTTATCAGGCAGCACACTATTTATCAAGAGGAATACGTTCTTCAATTTCTTTCAAAAATATCTCACAGTTTTCACTGTATAGGTCTTTCACCTTCTTGGTTAAATTTATTCCTAGGTCTTTTACTCTTTTTGCTGTGATTTTAAATGGGACTCAATTCTTGATTTCTCTTTCTGCTAGTTTGTAAATAGTGTATAGAAACGTAACTGAATTTTGTATGTGAATTTTGTACCCTGCAACTTTGCCACATTCACTAATTATTTTTAATACATTTTGGTGGATTCTTTAAGGTTTTATATATATATATAGAATCATGTATGATCCAAAAATGGGCAGATGATCTGAACAGAAAATTTTCCAAGGAAGATAGACATGGCCAACAGACTTATGAAAAGATGTTCAACAGCACTAATTATTAGGGAAATATAAACCAAACCATAATGAGGTATCATGTCACACCCATCAGAATGGCTATTATTAAAGAAGACAAGAAATTAAAAGTGATGGAGAGGATGTGGAGAAAATGGAACTCTCATACACTGCTGGTGGGAATGCAAACTGATGCAGCCATTATGGAAAACAGTATTGAGATTTATCAAAAAATTTAAAATAGAAACACCATATGATCCAGCTATTCCACTTTTGGATATTTGCCTGAAGAACATGAAAACACTAATTCAAAAAGATAGATGCACCACTATGCTCTTCGCAGTATTATTCACAATAGCCAAGGCTTGAAAGCAACCCAAGTGCTCATCAACAGATGAATGGATAAAGAAGATAATACTACTCAGCCATAAAATAAGATGAAATCTTTCCATTCGCAACAATGTGGATGGATCTTGAGGGTATTATGCTAGGCAAAATAAGTCAGACAGAGAAAGACACATGCCATATGATTTCACTCATATGTGGAAGATAAACAAACACATAGATAAGGAGAACAGATTTGAGATTGCCAGAGGGGAAGGGGGCGGGGGGAGAAAGAAAGGAGTAAAGGGGCACATATATATGGTGACACATGAAATCTAGACTTTTGGTGGTGAACACGATGCAGTCTATACAGAAGCTTAAATACAATAATATACACCTAAAATTTATACCATGTTATAAACCAATGTAACCCAAATAAAATACTTTTTAAAAAAGAGGAATACATTTTATCCTCTAGTACTAAACTGTAAGACAATGTTATTCTATGAATTCTTATACGTAAGGGCATTAAGCAAACTAATAGATGGTGTTAGTTTCATTTTCAGTATTACATTTAGTTCAACTGTTTCTTTGGCGTTTTGGGGATATAAACACTATTCTTACTGAGTAAAAATGCTTACTCTCTCTTATGTAATGTATCTTCCCAGCATCTACTACAAAGAAAATCTGATCAAATAAGTTCATCTGACTTTTATTTCTCAAGCAATAACCTCTCTCTTATAATGAACTACTTATCTTTTTAACATCAGTATAATAATAACAATGATAATTTGAATAGCTATTACATGTACTAAGTGCTTACTATGTGGTATGCACCTTATATAGATTAGTACCTATTCCTATTATCCACGTTTTATAAATGGCAGATTGAAATTTAGAAATATTATGTGACTTAAACCCAAGGTCAAAGCTAGTAAGTGAAAATGTGGCACCCAAACTCAGGTTTGAAATGGAAATCCATGATCTTAATCATTACTAAATATAAGTGGAGAGCATTTTTAAGATTAGAAAGGATGGGGTTTTATGAAGTTAGTCAATGTAAAATGACTGTAACCTCTACTGAATCAATTTAATCTTTGCCCCCCATCCCTTTGTGGACATCTGAGTGAGGTGCTGCTGCACTCTGCTTTCTTCAACATTGTGGTCTGTCTGTTTTCAAGGATTGCCATGTTTGCCTGGGACTGTCTCAGTTTCTGCCTTTTATCCCGGCATAAGCATTAATAGCATCCCCCTTCAATCTCAAAAATGTTCAGGTTTGGGTAATAAATTACCTGGCCACCTAGTTTGACCTATAGCAACACAAGCGGTTACTGGAAATTAAAATACCTTCTCAATTTGGGCTTTCTCCTACTTAGGTAAGAAAAGCATTGCAAGAAATCTTTGGCATCAATTTCTCTCCTTTATCCTTTACTTTAACAAAATGTACCTCCAAAGAGGGGATAAGCTACAGAAAGAACAAATGATGGGGGAGGGAGAGGTTGATGAAGACACACCTTGTTGACACAATTTTGCTGAAAGCTAGAGCTCCAGTTGGATCTCTTGCCATTTACCTACCTCATCAGCTTCTGCTTCTCTGCATGATTTGCCTGTACTTTCAAGTAATAGTAGTTTCTCCCGTTAACAAATCCTATGTTAAAAATTTAAATACCAAATTGAAATTCTGCTTTTTGAGCCCTTGTGGATCTTGTTATCATTATATAGAATTACTTTAATTCACATCTGGGTATTAAATAAAGAACATTCTTTGACAAAAGGATCATAATGAAAAACTGTGTTACTGGCCAGAATACATTTTAGTAAATGGCATTCATTAGGAGGCAGCATGGTCCATGCAATATGAGGCAGGCTGCTCTGGAATGTGGGAGATCCAGGATCTAGTCCTGGCTCTACCCCAACACTGTACGTACTTGGGCAAGTCATGTCCTTGCTATGAGCTTCAGTTTCTCTATCTGTAAAATGAAGGTTTTGGACTTAATGATTTCTAAGCTCCTTTTCAGCTCCCTGGCTTTCTTTGATTTTACTCACAAAAATTCATGACATGCTTATTCTCCAAGTGGAAGTTGTGATTTCAAGAGCTTTGCAAATGAACTTGAAAGAATTCTACCAGAAGTAAAAGCTGAATTGCCTGGCTGATGGAAAAATTGGGGAGGGGGGTAGTAAAATCATGCAAACATGATTACCAGGGGCATATTTATCCCTCTTAAAAGAACAAACTGTTTTCAAGCACTTTTGAAGCATCCATTTATATACAAATCCATTTACATACAAATTCTTGATGACAAATAATTCTCAATTCATTATACTAGCTCCCAGAGGCCCTTTACTTGGCAACACTTTGTTAGCTTGGTTCAGGTTGCTGTAGCTCCTTGACAGTAATAAAATTGCCTTTCAAATATTCTATCAGTTTTTTAATTATAAAATTTTTAATTAAAAATATTATTCAGGCCCCCAATTAGACTGAATTAGCCTGGTTTTGTGTTACCACATTTTTGTTCATTAAGCTCTGCCAAGGCTCTTGCCGCAGAATACCCATCTCCAGCTGCTCTCTGGCCTCTTCTCCAACTCAGTGAGCATGAGAAGCACTGTTTCTCCCTGAGTGCCCACTGTGCCAGGGGCAGCCACATGGACTTAATTGGTAAAGGTCTGTTCCTGCCATCCTCAAATATTTTTGTCCCTTGGTATCTATTAATCCTTCCTCCCCATCCTGGCTGACTTTATGAGAGTCTTGTCCAGCCTTTTCTTTTCATGGGCATGACAGTTGGATTGAGAGGAGCTGGGATAGATATGGTAAAATAATCCACAAAACCAACATAACCCCAAACTGCATCTGAAGAGTTTTTAGGCCAGATCATCTTAAAATATGTTCCAAGAACTACCTACATCAGTACCCTCTAAGACACTTGTTTAAAATTCAGATTCTTGGCAACCACTTCTAGAATTATTGAGTCCGAATCTTTGGAGATAGTTCCAAGTGGTATATTTTTCACATGTTCCTCAGATGATTCCATCACATACTAAATCACTATGAGTTTATGTTACCAGACACAGAATGGCTCACAATGGAATTAGAAAGAAAAAGCATTGGGAAAAACCTTTGGGATAGCTAACACTAGTATGCGTTATGGCAAGGTAGTCCTCTAAAAACTCACAAAAGCTACAACCATGTCAGTAGTAATAATTGCTTATAATAGATAATAATTATTGAGTACTTACTATGTGCCTGGCATTTCTCAAAGTGCTTCATCATTGTCATTATACCAACTAATAACAGGCACCATTTATAGAGCTCACTTCATCTTTTATCAGCTTTGTCTCATTGAACTCTCAAAAATCCTATGAAGTAGGCACTATTATTATTATTTCCTTTTCCAGATGAAAAAACCGATGCCCAGTGAAGTTAAATAATTCTCTATAAGTTGAGTACCTAGTAAAGTGGCAGAACCTGGAAGTAAAGTGTTTTCCTCACAAGACAGTGAACTCTGGAAGGGCAAGGACAAAGCCTGCTTCGACTCTGAGTCCCACTTCCCAAGCTAGAGCTTGTACAATTCAGGGGCCTCGATAAGGTTGAGCCAAAATGAGGCTAAGGCTGTCCTTGAATGTAAAGGAGGAGAGAGGGGAGGGAGTTCCTAGAGTTCCAACAGCTGCGAGGCCTAGTTCTCACCCTGACCACCTTCCAGTAGGCTCAAGCACTTTGGTTCTCAGAATCTCTCTCCCATCCTCTCTCCCATTAATTTTGTAACCCCATACCAATGTCTTTTATGTTTCCTTAATACCCCCACATCCTGAGAGGTTTCAGTGAGCATTGTGGCTACCTAGAAACCCGTATCTGACTCAACCGAGGAGTTTTCTCCCCTTACTAATATTCTTTGTCTCCATCTCTCTGCCTCTTTTCCCTCCTGGGCATGTGGAACTAATGTGATAAACCAAAGAAGTAAAAGATATTACAGCAAATAAAGAAAAACAATATGTTAACTTTCTCCTATGAGTACAAGAGCCTTTAAAACCTTTAATCCAAAGAGTAACTAATTCTGGGAATTTCAGACATTGTTTCAGCCACTATCATGGATAAATTTAGTCCCCGATGGAAGGCCAAGTGCACTGTGTAGATGCATAAACTACACCATGAATCTATTAACATCTGATTTGTTTCCAAAATTGAAAGCTTGTCCATCTATGATATTCCAAATAGTATAAAAATGATTTTTCTATGTTTCAGGATATTCACCATCTTCTTAGCTTTTTCCTAATTAGATTAAATAGCTTGCTTGTTTGTTCACATTCTTTGAATGGGTTCCCACCATGTCAGTAACTCAAAAGTGATGTGTTTCACTTTTTGAGGCTTAAATCACATGATGATGGACTTACAAGAAGTCAGCCTTCTCAAACTGTCATAGGCTGATATCATATAGTGAATTTCCAGTAGATAGATTTATTCTGTAATATATTCTTGCTACAAGTTAGCAATATGAAGAGAATGCAATTTATGGCAAAAAACAAAGGAAATAAATTAAACATCAATTAAGTACAGCCTAATTACACTTATGAAGGAGAACAGAACTGGAGTGAAAAAGGAAGAAACAAGCAGACAATTCTGCCTGGTTATGCACTGACAGAGTCATGTCCTCCTTGCCTCATGCCTACAGCATCTGAGAAATGCACAGGTACTGAAGGTGCAAGCCTATAATGTGAGGTAAGGGTGAGAGCATAGGGATTATTTCTCTTGTTCTCACACTTGGACTTTTATCTCTAGTCTGAGGAGCCCTTGTAAGGAACCCTGCAATTATAGGAGGTGAAATATGCTGATTACTGGCTGAACCTGGTAGCTTCCTCATCATTAAAAATGAATCCTTTTATGACTAATGAAAAATGAGTTTTAGTTTCTTCCTTTATTACTATAGCTTTTTAAACTGCTTTAACCTTTCTTTCTTAAAAGTTCCACTATTTTAACTTTATTTCAAACTTCTTAAATAACTAGAGTCCAACTAGTAAAAAGATATGATTAATGAGAATACTTACTCCTCCCTGGTTAGGAAAGATTGAATAGATTTCAGAAGAAAGTAGGTCACAATATTTATCAGGTTGAGGAGGGTTCCTTCTGTTCCAGTTCATAAAGACTTTTTATCATAAATGGGTATTGGATATTGTTAACTGCTTCTTCTCAGTCTATTGAAATGATTATGTAGTTTGTGTACTTTATTCTATTAGCATGGTGGTGTTTTTTCGATTTTTGGATGTTAAACCAACTTTGAATTCCTAGGACAAATATCACTTGGTCATAGTATATAATCTTTCTTACGTGTTGGATTTGGACAGCTAATATTTTGTCAGGTTTTTTGCATCTATATTTGTGGGAAATCTTGGTCTGCAATTTTTCTCTTGTGGTATTTTTGTCTGACTTGGTCTCATAGAATGAATTGGGAAGTATTCCATCCTGCTAAATTTTTCGGAAAAGTTAGCTGAGTGTTGTGATTATTTTCTATTTATATCTTTGACAAAATTGACCAGTAAAGACATCTGGATCCAAGCTTGGTTTTGTGGGAAGATTTTTAGTTACGAATTTAATTCCTTCATTTGTTATACTTTGACTCAGATTTTCTATTTCTTATTAAGAGAGCCTTGTTAATTTGTGACTTATAGGCATTTGTCCATTTCTTCTAAGTTGTCAAACATGTTGGCATAAAGTATTTCATAGTATTGCCATATAATCATTTTAATTCCCGAGGAGTCAGTGGTAATATCTTCTCTTTCATTTCTAATTCCCACAATCTATGTGCTCTCTTTTTCTCTTGATTAGTCTATGTAAATTTTTGCCAATTTTGTTGTTTTTTTCAAAGAACTAACTTTTGATCTCTTTTATATTTTCTGTAGTTTTTGTGCTTTCCATTTTATTAATTTTTGCTCTTTTTATTTTTGTCACTTTATTTACTTCTGGTTTGATTTAATCTTGTTTTCTATATTTTTAAAGGAACATCTAGCCTAATTTGAGAACTTTCTCTTTTCTAATGCAGGCATTTGAAGCTATAAATTTCTCTCTCAGTATAGTTGCAGCCCATAAATTTTGGCATGTTGCTTTTTATTTTCATTCAGCTAAAAATTCTAATTTGTATATTTATCCTAAATTAGAATTAACAAATGTATTCCTGCTGAAATGACCCTTTTATCATCATAAAATATTTCCTTCTCTCTCTGGGGCAACCATTATGCATATGCTGGTAAACTTCATGGTATCCCATAGATATCTGAAGCTTTGTTCATTTATTTTTATGGAAATATAATTGACTTATAACACTGTGTAAGCTTAAGGTGTGTGGTGTATTGATTTAAGATGTGTATATATTGCAACATGATTACCACCTTAGAATTAGCTAACACCTCTATCACATCACAGAATTATCACTTCTTTTTTGTGGTGAGAACAATTATGATCTAGTATCTTAGCAACTTTGAAGTTCATAATATAGCATTGTTGAGTATAATTTCTATACTGTCTATTAAATCACCAGGACTTATTCGTCTACTAGTTGCCAGATTGTACCCTTAAGCAACATCTCCCCAATTCCCCTGCCCCCAAGGCCCCAGTAACCACCATTCTACTTTCTGTTTTTACAAGTTCTGATTTTTCAGATTCCACATATAAATGATTACATACAATACTTGTCTTTCTCTTTCTTACTTATCTCACTTAGCATAATACTCTCAAGGTCCATCCATGTTGTCACAAATGGCAGGATTTCCTTCTTTCTCATGGCTGAATAATATTCTAGTGTGTGCATGTGTGTGTGCCCATGTGTATATAAATATTTGTACATATATAATCATATATACACACACACACATATATGTATATATCTCTCAAATCTTTTTTGTCCATTCATTTGTTGATGGACACTTAGGCTGTTTCCATATATTGACCATTGTGACAAATGCTGCAATGAACATAGCAGTGAAGATATCTGTTTTTATTCCCTTTGAATACATACTCAGAAGTGGGATCGCTGGATCATATAGTAGTTCTATTTTTAATTTGTTTAGGAACCTTCATACTGTTTTCCATAGTAGCTGAACCAACTTACAATCCCACCAATGGTATACAAGGAAGGGTTCCCTTTTCTCTACATCCTCACCAACACTTATAGCTTGTCTTTTTTTAAATTAATTTATTTAAAATTTTTTTTTTATTTTTCGAGGAAAATTAGCCCTGAGCTAACATCTGCCACCCATCCTCCTCTTTTTGCTAAGGAAGACTGGCCCTGAGCTAAGATCCATGCCCATCTTCCTCTACTTTATATGTGGGATGCCTGCCACAGCATGCCTTGACAAGCAGTGCGTAGGTCTGCACCCAAGATTCGGGCCGGTGAACCCCAGGCTGCCGAAGCAGAACGTGCAAACTTACCCACTGCGTCACCAGGCACCCTATCTCTTGTCTTTTTGATGATAGACATTCTAATAGATGTGAGGTAATGTCTCATTGTGGTTTTCATTTTGCATTTCCCTGATGATTAGTGATGTTGAGTACCTTTTCAGGTATCTGTTGATCATTTGGATGTCTTATTTTGAAAAATGTCTATTTGGTTCTTCTGCCAATTGTCTAATTGGATTGTTTGTTTTTATGTTATTAAGATGTATGAGTTCTTTGTATATTTTGGATATTAACTCCTCATGCAATATATGGTTTGCAAATATTTTCTCCCATTACATAGGTTGTGAAGTTTTGTTAACTTTTATTCATTTTTGTTGTTGTTACTCAACCTGGGTAATTTCAATTAACCTATTTTCAAGTCTAGTGATTTTTTTCTTTGTGAGTTCAAATCTGCTGTTGAGGCTACCCAGTAAATTTTTTACTTTGGTTATTGTTCTTTTAAACTGCAAAATTTTTCTTTTCTTTTCTTTAAGCTTCAATCTCTTTAGTGATCTTTCCTATTTGGTGTGATGTTATTCTTATGCTTTCATTTATTTTAATAAACTTAGTTTCCTTTAGTTCTTTGACCATATCATAATGCCAATTTAAATTCTTTGTAAATCCAAAATCTGGGCTTCCTAAGGGACAGTTTCTATTTTAAAAGGTCTTCATTCCACCATTCCAGAAGTCTTACTCTCTATGTAATTTAGTTTTAACACGTAAGAATTGTTTTGTGACAAGAATACGTATATAAAATATGCCCATTTACAAAATTAAACTTGTATTCCATTATTTATCACTATATGTTTGGCATAAAAATATACACATAATGCTTTGAGCCTGGGAGGAAATTCATTTTGAATCACAGCACTCACAATCACACAGTCCCATGATGTTGTATTCTACAGAATTATACCATGGTATTTTATGGCTAAATTGACTAGAATGCCACAGTGAATCTACCAAATTCTCAATCAAGAAGGTGTCTTCCTTTTGAAAGGTAAAAGTTGCATATATGCAAAGGAAGAAAAGGCACTCGCCCAACAGGTTTCTGCATCATATGTTTACGTATTGTCTTGCGGTTTTGTCGTATTGGCATTAATGCTGAATGTTCTGTACCCTTAGTCCAAAAGATACCTAACAAAATATACATCCTGTCACTTACTATTTTATTCTCTTTTAAATGCTTGGTGAGGAATATTCTTTATGATTCATTTGTTCTTACAGAAAAGACTTCCAAGTGTGCGCTGAAACTTTCAAAAGAACAAAAGATGTTGAAGTTGGAGTCATGACATATATTCTGAGCTGTTTTTCTACGTAAATGATAGGTTTTGTTAAGGTACTTGGGGTATTATCTAATACTGGTTGTGCTTATGTTATACAGCTATAAGTCATGGAACAAGCTGAAATACCCTTTTAAAATGTGCAAAACTCTATGACAATGTACTATTTCATAAAAACGATGATGGGACTGAATGATTTTCTTTCACAGTTTTATAACATGAACAAGTGAACTTGCTCTTTTGCCACTGGACACCTCAACAAACTTTTGACAAAGCGTGGCCTTTCTTTTTTTTTTTTTTTAAAGATTGGCACCTGGGCTAACAACTGTGGCCAATCTTTTGTTTTTTTCTGCTTTATCTCCCCAAATCCCCCCTGTACACAGTTGTATATCCTAGTTGCAAGTCCCTCTAGTTGTGGGATGTGGGACGCTGCTTCAAAGTGGCCTGACGAGTGGTGCCATGTCCGCACCCAGGATCTGAACCCTGGGCTGACGCAGTAGAGCACACGAACTTAAGCACTCGGCCATGGAGCTTGCCCCTAAAATTTTAAGGAAGATTAGCATTGAGCTAACTGCTGTCAATCCTCCTCTTTTTGTTGAGGAAGACTGGCCCTGAGCTAACATCCGTACCCATCTCCCTCTACTTTTTTTATATGTGGGACGCCTACCACAGTATGGCTTGCCACGCAGTGCCATGTCCGCACCTGGGATCTGAACCAGTGAAAGCCAGGCCGCCGAAGCAGAACGTGCACACTTAACCGCTGCACCACCTGGCCTTTCCTTGAAAGCTGAGGGATTATAGGAATAGACTCTGATAAGATTTACTTATCTAGAGAACACCAGCCCTAGGATGGGATTCATAGTTCATGTTTATTTTTACACTTTATAATTTACATAAGCATCCCTAGTATTTACCACCTTTAGAATTTGTTGTTTACATGTATATACCCATCATTATCCATGAGTCCTTTGTAAAAAATTAATAAGTGCCATGTTTACCTCCAATGCATATCAAAATATCTACTACATAGGGAGTGAGCAATTAATAGTTCTTAAAAGTAAACAAAATTGTTATTCATGAATAAAAATGCTAAGCAAAGGCTAAACATCAGAAAATTGAATAAAGAGAAGGACTTATTGAGTGCTTACTAAGTACCAGGCAATGTTGTAAGCACTTTATATGCAGTAACTTATTTAATCCTTTTAGAAAACAAATGAACAAAAACGAACAAAGAGATAGATGATTTCTATGTGAAAACACTGAAACAGAGTGGTTAGATATCTTGACCCAAATCCCCATAGTAAGTGATGGATAAAAGAGTAAATCCCAGGCAGTGACAGTAAGTACAGGAGTGGCTCATTTACTAAAAAAATGTAAACTTCTGTGGTAAACTTCTTTACTGATTGAACCCTAGGCCAATTATTTTTCAATAACTCTTTCTCGAGCCTTGGGTACCCTCTGAAGTTATGCTGTGGAGGCTGCAGAGGAGTATAATCTAATAACCATTTGCCTGGTTCAAGTGATGATATCCTAGAAAATAATTAATACTAAAGATAAGGCACATGATTTTGAAAAAAAAAATCAACTAGCTTCACTATGCCTTTGAATAAAAACATCTCCCACACCATATGGGAAAGAGTTCATGAAACAAAGTCATTGGTTTTACTGGATAGTTGGGTAACTTTATCAATTGTTTATTTTGAAAGGAAAGATTCACCTGAGCTAACATCTGTTGCCAATCTTCCTTTTTCTTCTTCTTCCTCCCAAAAGCCCTAGGGCATGGTTGTATATCCTAGTTGTTAGTCCTTCTAGTTCCTCTATGGGAGCCACCACCACATCATGGCAACTGACAGATGAGTGGTGTGGTTCTGCAACCAGCAAATGAACTCGGGCTGCCAGAGTGGTGAGAGCACCGAACTTTAACCATTAGACCATCAGGGCTGCCTCTCAATTCTTTTGAATTAGACACAGAGAAATTCTAAGTGGAATAAAAACCATATAACCATTGTGACGTAAGGAGATGAAAAGGGAAGTAATTACTACAATAGCTACCTAACTACTCTCCCTGTTACCATCCTGTTCTATAATCCATTCTACCTCTCTCTTCTTATCACTCCTTCCCTTGCTCACTGTGATCCATCTGTGCTGGCATCCTTGCTGTTCCTTCAGCAGGCTAGGTTCCTTCACCATCCCTGCAGAAAGAAACAATGTTTTTCTGCTGAAAATGGCAGAAGTATTTGCACAGAGGCCAGTACGGACATAGTTAATGGTCAGCTTTGTCCCATCATTGGATAGAAGTGGATGCCACAACATAAAATGGAAGGGAAAGGCCTGTCTATGTTAACTCAAAACATGCACCAGACTGCCTGGGTTTCTACTGTAGCTCTGAAATTTGCTAGCTGTGTGAATTTTATTTAATTTCACTCTGCTTCAGTGACCTCATCAGTAAAATAGAAATAATAATGATGTTTGCCTCATCATATTTTTGTGTGGATTATAGGACAAAATCAATGAAAAGTGCTTAATTCAATGCCTGGTTCATAGCAATCTATCAGTAAATGTCATGTACTATTATTACTATTATCATTATCATTCTTACTTAAAAAGATTAAATGCAATAACATATTTTATCTGGCACACATCTTCTTATCTGGTACATACTATATTACCTGACACAAATCACATTATTTCATTAAATCATTAGAAAAACCCTATGAGGCACTTATTCATTTCTCCAGTTTTAGGTGAGGAAACTTAGGTACAGAAATGTTAATTAGTCTAGGAAGTTAGGTCTGGAAGCATGTAAAATTGGATGAGGAAAACCTGAGTTAAAGCCACATCTATAATGATAATAAATTGTAGATTCTTTGATGTATTGCAGTTGAAATGCTCCTCATTGGTCTGGCATAACAGTTTAGCACCTGAGTTCAAAAGTCATATTACTTGATTCCAATTCTAGTTTCACAATTTATAAAGGCTAGATTCTTAGAGATGTTAGTTAATCTCTCTGAGCTTAGTCCCCTTGTATATTAAATTGAGGACATATGATCATCTGCTTTACATGATTTATTAAGATTGTAATTATATATGTAAAATACCTAGCATAGGACCAGGCACATGGGAAGTGTTCTGGAAAGATTAGCTATTACTTATTATAAATGAGAAACATACTTATTCCATGTGCCATGATTTTCACAAGCAATTATTTTTCCAGGCATATTTTACATCTTAGAAATATAACATGCTGACATTGTACACAAAGCTGACACACTTAGCCCACCCAAATTAAAACATGTGCTTTGAATTGTTTTCTCCAGTAGTAGCAATGAATTTGCAGGAAAACATCTTCCTTGCCTCATCTAGCCTTGTAAATAAGGTCTCTATTTGCCAGATCACCAGCCAGGATAAAGACAGCCTACTTTATCTTTGAATGATTGACCTCCTGAATAAAATATTTCTAAGTTATCCTAATAAACAGCAGACACAAATAAACAAAGGCATAGTTAGTCAAATTGACTTAGCCCTTGTTTTGAGAACCAAACCTTGACATTCAGCTTCTCGTTAAATTTCAGTCTTCATTGATATTCTATCAGAAGTAAAATATCTGTTTTGCAGACAGAAAGGGAGAATTTGTAATACACTAGAAATTTCATGTATAAAAAATCAACTTTTCATCAGGATTTTAAATTGAATTTATAACTATATTCAAAAGGCTCACTTTTTTTCCCATCTCTGCATTGCTAGTACTGTTGATGGAGAAAATTTTTTTGTAAAGTATAATGAATGAATAAATGAAAGACTGAATGACCTTTTCTCAACAACAAAGCAATAGTCAATAAAATGTCTAGTTAAATAGTAACTCTCTACTAAGTTCCTTTTTAAGTTATTTATTAAGAATGGTCCCAAAGAGGAACACAAAACCATGTGGTCATTCTTACATGAAATAAACAACAGATTTCTAATTTCTTTTTCTTTTTCTTTTTTTTTTACTAAACATCACATATGCATAGAAACATTTTCATTAAATGCAAGAAAAATGAAGTTGAAATGCCTCATTTACGTTTCCTCTTTATTTCTGCTTTTTCCAGGATCTGTATAATTTCTGATTTTGTTAGTATTTTGAGTTCCTTCAAATTTCAGACCTTTCTATAAAGTTAGCCTCAAATACTATAATATCTTATTAGATATTTTAGTAATATTTAATGCACAGTCTCCTTACAGAAAATCCATAGTTGTAGGAGTTTCCAAATGAAATTTTCAAACTCCCATTTAAACATGAAAGATTTGGCCCTTAGGAAGATTCTGTGAAAAAAAATGTGCCATAATAAGTACCTTCCTCAATGCTAACCACGGATTTCCCTATTACTACTATTGTTTAAAAAACAACAAGCAAACTGCAGTTTATAATTTTACACTAACACAATAACTTTTACTATCTTCATAAAATTATAAAAACAGAGGAGAGTAGAAGAAAGGAAGCTGGTAGACTCTATTGATTTTAATAAGGCTGATATGTAAAAATAAGTGCATTTGTCAATTGGAAAATAAGAGCTCTTTAACTTCAGAAAAAGCACTTATTCTCTGCTTTAAACAATGAAAGAGGAAGTGTTCTGAGTCTATTTAATGAGTTTGAAAATAAATGAACTTATTTAAAAATGTTAGTTTATTAAACTAATTAAAATAGAACTAAAACCAGATAAAATGAGATTTTATTAACTTCTTTTAAATTGTTGTTTTTATTTAGTTAAAATATATTGTCCTTTGTTAATCATGAAATGAGCTTTCTCTGCATTTGGCTAGGCACTGTTTGCCAATTTACAAATTGATTCTTTTAATGCTTCTTGGCCCTGACACAGATAGACAGTTCATATCTATACTATATATTATTTTCACTGTTATCTGGCTGTGAAATCTCTCTCCAACTGCCATGTTTACTACACAATTGGCAAAGAAATAAATTGACACTGAAAAATAACCATCTCAGCTGATGTTGAGCTTAAAATCTAGAACTTAAAGAAATAAACCATTAAAGAAATATCAATAACAAGACAACAAATGTGAACTGGCCCTTAGAGATGGTTTTCATTTGTCGCACTCAGTGGATTTACAAATTTCAAGACAGAGAAAAGGAGCTATCTTATGCATGGATGAACACCTGCCAACATAGTCTACACATATTTCAAACATTCTTATACATCCAAAATACCTCTTAAAATCTTTCATGCCAAGTGACTGGCCCATTGTTAATCAGCCACAGTTCATAGCAGGTCAGCCTGGCTGGGGTACATCATTTTGCACATCTATTATTCTCAAAGAAGAAACAATGCCTTAAGGGAAGTCTTCTTAGTCCTAAATGTTGAGTAAGGGTTTGAATTTTAAGTTTGAATTTTTAACTTTTTCTCCCTCAAGAACACAAACCAAATGCTACAGAAGTTTGGAATATATAGGCTTACTTAGAAATAGTTGATGTTCTAGTTTAGATGCAGTTTAACAGCTTTCAAAAATATGTAGGTTTGGCTTGAGAGATTGAAGGGAAGATGGCACTGTAGGAGGACTCTGAACTCACATCCTCCCATGCACACAACAAAGTTACAACTAGCTGTGGAACAATTACCTCTGAGAAAGAACTGGAAACTGGATAAAAAGAACCCCAACATTAAGGGACAGCACTGACTGAGGTGAAAGAGGCAGAAATACCTTTCTGTTGAGGGAAAAAAACACATTCTAGCTGTGACACTTCACAGTCAGGAGCAATCTTAAGGTACAAAGTTTTCCTGGAGGAGCTGGGGATCTGAGAGGGAGAGCTATACCACAATAAGAAGACTTTGAATTCAGCACAACTGAAACAAGTGTCATAATACCTGGCTTTACTTGCTGTTAAAACCAATGATGACTATCTCCAGAAAAGTTATCCAACATAAGAGAAAGAAAAGCCTGTACTTAAAGGGCCCACAGACCCATTCTGGAAACCAGCACAAAATCACCAGAAAGAAAGCTGCATAAAGCTTTGGTAAAAGAAACTCACTTGATAAGTTATGAACATGTCTCAGAGAGGCAGGAAGTGGCTAGGATCCCCCTCCCCAGGGATTGAGACACTGGCAGCAGTCTTTATTGTGTCCTATTATAGACATGCTGACACAGACACTGGAAGATGCTATTGGATGACTTCCTGTGGCCTGTTAGTGCAGACGTTTGCCCTACCTTCTAGAACAGTTCAGCCAAGGTAGGCAGCTTGCCCTAAGGAATGGCCCCACCCACAAGCAAGCCCACAGGGAATTTGTGGGCCTGCATAGGTGAGGTGTGTTGGACTTCTGTAGTGAGGAGAGTGGATCCACCTCCATTGGGCAGAGCATGCACGAGGGACAGGACCACAATGATGGAGCATGTAGGCCAGCAGGCAGTGGGGCATGTCAGTTGCAGCAGACTTGTGCCACTGGCCTTCTTAAAAAGCCACATAAGGGATCTGCCCCATCTTACCATGCCTGAAGTGATTGTATGCTGCCATGCCTGGGCATAGCCAAAGCCACCTACACTCCTGAGACAGCTGACACCAGTCTCACAGTCCAGAGACCTACAGCAATTGTGAGCCCCTGAGCCTAGCAATAAGCCACACTGGGGGCCTGACTCACTAAACAGAAACTATGCAGCAAATGTGTGCCATTAGACCTTGAAGTCAACTGAGATGGGGCTCCCTCCACCAAATAAAGTCACTAAAGTGACTGTAGCAGCTGCGTGCATGTGAGTCTTACAACCAGATGGCCAGAAGGCTAGCATTGCTTACACATGCACCTGCAGCAATAGCAACCCTGCTACAACAGAAGGGCATACATAGTCTACACAAGGGGTACTGCTGGAACATTTCGAACTGGTGATGAGATGGAAGCACATTGCTGGGCCTCATAAAGCATCTCTTACATAAGGTCATATCTCCAAGATTGGGAGACATAGTTGATCTACCTAATATATGGCTATAAGAACAGAGAAATAGGCAAAATGAGGAGACAAAGGAATATGTTCCAAATAAGAGAACAGGACAAATCCTCAGAAAAAGAATTAATGAAACAGAGAGCAAAAATCTACCTGATACAGGGTACAAACTGTCATAAGGATGCTCACTAACCTTGGGAGAAGAATGGATGAATTCAGTGAGAACTTCAACAAAGAATTGGAAAATATAAAAAGGAAACAATTGGAACCGAAAAACACAATAATGGAAATGAAGAATTCACTACAGGGAATCAACAGCAGAGTAGATGACACAGAAGAATGAGTAAGGTAGCTGGATGAAACAGTATAGGAAATCACCGAAGCTGAACAGAAAAAATAAAAAGAATTAAAAAGAGTGAGGACAGTCTAAGGGAACTCTGGCACAGCATTAAGAGTACTAACTTCCGTATTATAGATGTCTCAGAAAGAGAAGAGAGAGACAAAGGGGCAGAGAACCTATTTGAAGAAATTAGTTAAAAACTTCCCTAGCCTGGGGAAGAAAACAGATATCCAGGTATAGGAAGCACAGAGAGCAGCAAACAAGATGAACCCAAAGAGGTCCACACCAAGACACATTATAATTAAAGTGTCAAGAATTAAAGATAAAGGCAGAATCCTAAAAACAGCAAGAGAAAGGCAACAAGTTACATACAAAGGAAACTCCATAAGGCTTTCAGCTGACTTCTGTATGGAAACCTTACAAACTAGAAGGGAATGGCATGATATATTCAAAGTGCTGAAAGAAAAATATCTATAGCCAAGGATAACCTATCTGGCAAGTTTATCACTCACAATGTAAGGAGAGATAAATAATTTTCCAGAGAAGCAAAAACAAAAGTAGTTTATCACCAATAAACTTGCCTTGAAAGAAATGTTAAGGCGACTTATTTAAGTGGAAGAGAAAAGACTGAAAATAGGAATAAGAAAACTGTCAAAAAAAATCACTGATCAAGGCAAACACACAGTAAAGGTAGAAGAATAACTGCCTATGAAACTAATATGAAAGTCAAAAGACAAAAGCATTAAAATGATCTATTTCCATGATAAGAGGTTAACAGATCCACACACAAAAGAAGAGGTTAAACATGATACCAAAAACATAAAATATGAGGAGAGGAGAGTAAAAATGTAGGGCTTTTAGTAAGCAGTCAAACGTAAGAGGCCATAAACTTAATATATACTGTTATTTACATAGGTTATTATACATGAACCTTATGGTAATCACAAACCAGAAACTATATTAAACACACAAATAATTAAGAGAATGGAACCCAAACACAATACTAAAGAAAGCCATCAAATAACAAGGGAAGAGAGCAAGAGAAGAAGAAAGGAACAGAAAAGAACTACTAAAACACCCAGAAAAAAGTAACAAGGTGGCAATAAGTACTTATCAATAGCTTATCAATAGCTACTTTAAATGTCAATGGACTACAGGCTCCAATCAAAAGAGATAGAGTGGCTGATTGGATTACAAAAAACAAGACGTGTATATACGCTGCATACAAGAGGCACACTTCAGACCTAAAGACACTCACAAACTGAAAGTGAAGGGATAGAAAAAGATATTCCATGTGAATGTCAATGAAAAGAATGCTGGGGTAGCAATACTTATATCAGACAAAACAGACTTTAAAACAAAAACTGTAATAAAAGGCAGAGAAGAGCACTACATAATGATACAGGGAACAATCCAACAAGACAATATAACACTTATAATATCTATGCACCCAACAAAGGAGCACCTAAATATATAAAGCAATTATTAACAGACATAAAAGGAGAAAAACACAGTAACACAATAACAGTAGGGGACTTTAATGCTCCACTCACATTAATGGATAGATCATCCAAACAGAAAATCAATAAGGAAACATTGGCCTTAAATGACTCATTAGACCAGATGGACTTAGTAAACAAACACAGAATATTCCATTGAAAAATCACAGAATACACATTCTTTTTGAACGCCTATGGAACATTCTCCAAGATAGATCACCTATTAGCCCACAAAATAAGTCTCAATAAATTTAAGAAGATCGAAACAATACCAAACATCTTTTCTGACCACAATGGTATGAAACTAGAAATCAACTTAAAAAAGAAAACTAGAAAAACCACAAAAATGTGGAGATTAAACACAATGCTACTGAAGAAATATTGGGTCAATGAAAAATCAAAGGAGAAATAAAAAAATACTTGGAGACAAATGAAAATGAAAACGAAAACGAAACGTGCCAAAATTTATGAGAAATAGCAAAAGCAGCACTAAGAGGGAAGTTTATAGCAATACAGGCCTACCTCAACAAACAAGAAAAATATCAAGTAAACAATCTAACAGTGCACCTAAAGGAACTGGAAAAAGAAGAACAAACATAGCACCAAATCAGTAGAAGGAAGGAAATAATAAAAATCAGAAAGGAAATAAGTGAAATAGAGACTAACGAACAATAGAAAAAGTCAATGAAGCTAAGAGCTTATTTTTGAAAAGGTAAACAAAATTGACAAAACTTTAGCTAGACTCATCAAGAAAAAAAGAGAGAAGGCTCAAATAAAATCAGAAATGAAAGAGGAGAGATTACAATGGACACCTCAGAAATACAAAAGATAATAAAAGAATACTGTGAAAATTTACACACCAACAAATGGGGTAATCTAGAAGAAATGGATAAATTCTTAGAATCATATACCCTTCCAAAACTGAATCAAGAAGAAACAGAGAGGGGCCGGCTCCGTGGCTGAGTGGTTAAGTTCGCGCCCTGTGGCGGCCCAGGGTTCGGATCCTGGGCGCGGACATGGCACCGCTTGTCAGGCCACGTTGCTGCGGCATCCCACATCCCACATCTAGAAGGACCTGCAACTAGGATATACAACTGTGTACGGCGGGGGGGGGGGGGGGGGGGGGGAGGGAGATAAAGCAGAAAAAAAAAAGATTGGCCACAGTTGTTAGCCCAGGTGCCAATCTTTAAAAAAAAAAAAAAGAAGAAACAGAGAATTTGAATAGATCAATCACCAGTAAGGAGATCAAAACTGTAATCAAAGACATCCCCAAAAAACAAGTCCAGGACCAGATGGCTTCTCTGCTGAATTCTACCACACATTCAAAGAAGACTTAACCCCTATCCTTCCCAAATTCTTCCAAAAAATTGAAGAGGACAGCATGCTTCCTAACTCATTACTTTAGGCCAACATTACCCTGATAGCAAAACCAGACAAGGACAATACAAAAAAGGAAATTTACAGGCTAATATCTGTGATGAACATAGATGCAAAAATCCTCAACAAAATACTAGCAAATCAAATACAACAAAACATTACAGAGATCATACACTATCATTAAGAGGGATTCATTTCAGGGATGCAGAGATTGTTCAACATTCTCAAATCAATCAATGTAATAGACCACATTAACAAAATGAAGAATAAAAACCACATGATGTTCCTAATAGATGAAGAGAAAGCATTTTACAAGATAGAGCACCCATTAATGTAAAAACTATGAATAAAATGGGTATAGAAGGAAAGTACCTCAACATAAGGAAAGCCATGTATGACAAACTCACAGCTGATCTCATACTCAACTGTGGAAAACTGAAAGCTATCCCTCTAAGAACAGGAACTAGACAAGGATGCCCACTTTCACCACACCTATTTAGCATAGTATTGGCAGACCTAACCAGAGTAATCAGGCAAGAAAAATAAATGAAGTGTATCCAAATTGGAAAGGAAGAAGCAAAACTTACTATTTGCAGATGACTTGATTTTATATAGAAAAACCTAAAGTATCCACTAAAAAACTATTAGAAATAGTAAATGAATACTGTAAAGTTGCAGGATACAAAATCAACATATGAAAGTCACTTGTGTTTCTTTACACTAACAATGAAGTAGCAGAAAGAGAAGTTAAGAGTACAATCCCATTTACAATCACAGTAAAAATAATAAAATACCTAAGAATAAATTTAAACAAAGAGGTGAAAGACTCGTACACTGAAAACTATGAAACATTGTTGAAAGAAATCAAAGAAGACACAAAGAAATGGAAACATATTCCATGCTCTTGGATTGAAGAATTAACATAGTTAAAATGTCCATACATCCCAAAGCAATCTACAGATTCAATGAAATCCCTATCAAAGTTGAATGAAATTTTTCACAGAAATAGAACAAAGAATCCTAAAATTTATATGGAACAATGAAGGACCCCTAATAGCCAGAGGAATCCTGAGAAAAAAGAGCAAAACTGGAGGCATGACACTCGCTGATTTCAAAATATGCTAAAAAGCTATAGTAATCAAAACAGCATGATGCTGGCAGACAAAACCATACAGATCAATGAAACAGAATAGAAAGCCTTAAAATAAACTCACACATTTATGGACAGCTAATTTTTGAAAAAGGAGCCAAGAACATACAATGGAGAGAGGAAAGTCTCTTCAATAAATGGTGTTGGGAATACTGGACAGCCACATGCAAAAGGATCAAAGTAGACCATTGTCTTACACCATACACAAAAATTAGCTAAAAATGTATTAATGAGTTGAATGTAAGACCTGAAACCATAAAACCTCTAGAAAAAAAACATAGGCAGTACACTCGAACATCGGTCTTAGCAGCATCTTTTCAAATACCATGTCTCACCAGGCAAGGCAAACAAAAGAAAAAATAAACATATGACTACATCAAACTAAAAAGCTTCTACACAGCAAAGGAAGCCATCAACAAAATGAAAGGACAAGCTATCAATTGAAATATCGAAATCGAAATATAATGATGTACTCCTGAAATTTATATAGTGTTATAAAGCAATGTTACCTCAATTTAAAAGAAATAGATATAGTTAGCTACAAATACATACATATATATATATATATGTATATACAGGTTTGAGTCTGGTTCAAACTAAATCTTGTGTGTGTATAAAATATTTTTATTCAGTTGATAACTCATTAAAAATATGCCAATCAGCACAGCTCATTTTGGTTATAATATCTTGGTCTAGTTTAGTTCAAATCTTACTGTTTACAAAAGAGATGAACAGTGAAAATTTTTCTCAATAAAGGCTTTCAATAAATTCTTGGTCCAATCACTTCCCTTCTCTCCCGCTAACCAAGATATGCCAGGCCCTAAATCCATTTTTAGTTTTTGCCCCAGAGAAAGGGCTGCACATCTGGAGAAGTAAACCAGAGCATTGGTTCCTATGAGACAACTAACATTCTTCAGAAATAGCGGGGCTTTATGTGATCTGTTTATAAGTCAGAGGACAGAACTTGGGCTGAGAACCTGCAAATGCCAGGGGGACAAAGGAGCAAGTAGCTGACCAGTAACATTGCTGTATAAAAGTTTTGTTACTGACCAAAGCACATTTGTGACTTGGTGGAAGAAAAGGAAGGAAAATTAGCATAGGTTGAGAACACACTACATGCCAAATACTTTGCTATTTGCTCTAACATATACAATCTCATTTACACTCACAACAACCCAACGGTATAGGTGTTATTACTCCCCACAGTTTTGGATATGAATAAACTATCAGCCCATATAGGTTAAGAAACCATTCTAAGGCCACACAGTTAATATATGGTGGAGCCTACATTTAAAGCCTCCACAGCCCATACTCTTTCACTTCTAAAAGAGCTGAGGGAAGAGGTAGGTGGGGGTATTCTGGCCTTCATACTGGGAGCAGCATCTTCAGTACTGTTAAAAGCAGCTATTACCAAGTCTTTCTATGCAGTTCTACATGGTCGTTTTCCAGACCTCTCTCTTTCTATTTCAGTAAAGAAAGCAATGACCAATAGCAAAAGCAGCAGGTAGGAAATAAATAATATACCTATTCATTAACAAAAAACAGTACTCATATAGTTGCTTATTTATACACATAAATAGATCCTTCTGGATTTAAGCACATAAAGTTCTGAGACAAATTATAAGTATTCATTTTGTTATTACTCATACTGATGACGGAAATCATGTATGTAATCCAAAATACAAAATTCAATTGAAATAAAATATTTAAGAAATTAGGTGCCAAGTGCTGAGCTTGGCATTAATACAGTCCTTCTCAAACTTCTGTATGCATAAGAAATCTCCTGGAAACTTATTTTAAAATTCAGATTCCTAGCACCTATCCCTTCAAAGATACTGACTCAGTAGACCTGGGATGGGCTCAGGTATTTGCAATTTTAATAATCACTTCGGGTGATTCTAACATCAGTAGTTCCTTAACCACTCTTTGAAAATAAATAAATCACATACTTGGGGTAGGGATGGTATGGAAGAAAATTTAAATCAGCTTTTGCATTTTACATTTCCTAACTTATTTATTTAGTTAATTTAAGATAATATTGTTTAATCTTAATCAACTATACTTGGCAAAAGTGTTTCCAGAAATGTGCTTGTTTGTTAACAGGAGAATAGAAACAAAATATGCAAGTTTCAAAAGACCAAAGGTGGGGGAATGAGGAAACTTAATCAAACCAACAAAAGATAAGAAATGAAGAAAAAGAAAAACAAACCTAGATGGAAGGTACGAGAAGATGGCAGACATAATTCCGATATATCACTAATCACAAAAATCATGAATGGGTTAAATGTACATATCAACTTTCAGGTTGTTGTTGTTGTTAATCCAGCTACATACTATTCATATGAAGTCAAAACAAAGTAAAAATACACTACTTAAAATAAAGGGATAGAGATAAATATACCACGAAAATACTAACGAAATGCAGATTCCTCAGCATTGCCATCTAAGGTTTTGACTCAGAATTTGCTTTTTTAATAGGTGTTACAAGTGATGCTAATGCAAGTTGTCCTGAGAAAGGCTTAAGTAGAGCACAGTTCAAGAGAATGTCTTCTTTGTCTCAAAAAGCTTAAAAGTAATTTCTACCTGGATTTAGATTTACATTTTCACATGAATATGTTTCAAATTATTGGAATTTACTGTAATCAAATAACGGTGCCACACAGGAGGACCCATATCCAGAAAACCTGGGAAGTTTTTAAATCCCTAATTCTGAAATTTCCCCATCTTTTTTGTAAAGCTATCAAAATTAGAAGCAGGTAGCTCAACTCTTAGATTGATGCAAGGCATTACCTTAAACTGAAAGTTCTTCTCTTATAATTTTCAGAGAAGAATTCAAATGAAGCTAAGTGGATATATTTTAATGCCCAAATCAATCTAATTAATCGCCATATGCCTCTCCCAAAATCAGTCATAGAAGTTTGAGGGAGGAAATTTGCTTCCATCAGCTAATGGTATCTTGAACATTAATAAAGAGCAGATATTTTAGAGTGGAGGATCTGACATGCACAGTATGGGTCACATTTATCTAATGTGCAGATTGATAGGTTGATCCCAACACTTGGAGTAGGGCGCTAAGAGAGGTATAATGCATTTCAAGGAGCAGAGTCCACTACTATCTTTTCTACATCCTCTCTCACCATTTCCCCATATAAGTTGTGTGTGCCAATAAAACCATCCTACTGTTCACCTTTTGGGTTTTCTCACCTCCAAGTATGTTTGATTTTTAAAAGAAGCTTCTAAGAAAATGAAAAGACAGGGAAAATATTTTAAAACACACATCATATAATGGACTCATATCCAGAATGTATAAAGAGCCATGATAACTCAATAATAACAAGACAAACAACCTGAAATAGCCAGTGCAAACACTTTAAGGTGGGGGCATGCCTAGCATGTTGAAGGAGGCTACTGGGACAAGAGCAGAGTGACTAAAGGAGAAAATAATGGAAGAGAAGATAGAAGAAGGAGAGTTGATCATCAGGACTTTATAAGTCCTGATAAGGACTTAGCTTTTATCCTGAGTTGGGCAGGAAGACAGTAGGGCAGGAAGACAGTAGAGCAGGAGTACTTGACTTTGAAGGTCTTTGGATAGAATTCAGAAGGTTTGTGAGCCTAGACAGGAAAAAAAAATACATCTTTATTTTCACAAGCTCCTAACTGAAATTTAGCATTTGGCATTTCTTTTCATTATGAATGTAGCAACAAACCACAGTAGCATTAACATTATCTGTAATTTTGTCAAAAGTAGAAATCAAAGACAGTTTCATATCATATTATAGTTGTTGCAGTTATCTCAAAATATCAGTCACATTCATTATTATCTGGAAATTATGGTAGTTATTAGACTTGACCCTAGATCTTGTTATTTAATGCGTTAATTAAGAAGCATATTTATTGCTACTTCATACGTTTGGTTTTTTAAAGTATTTTGACTATGTACTTCAGAATAATTGGTTTACCTTATATTCTTTTTTAAATTTTATGCATTTTTAAATATTCTGAGAGGGGATCCAGAGGTTTCAGCAGACTACCAAAGAGGTTAAGAACCTCTGGACTAGGGAGTTAAGGGCAAAGTAATAAATGCATTTTACACTTTTAAAGTATCGTTCTGGGTATTGTATTGAGAATAAACTAGTGATTTGGGAGCTAGAACAATTAGGAGTATATTGCTGTGATCCAGGGAGGAGATTATGGTGGCTCAGATTAGGATTGTAGCAGAGTAAGAGATGAAACTGGTTGGATTTTTGTTGTATTTTGAAGCTATTGCCAACAGGCCTAGCTGATGGATTGGATGTAGGATATGAGAAAGGGACGTGTCAAGGATAACTCTAAAGTGTTTCTGTGAACCTTACATTATTCTGGAAATTTATAATTATAAAAACAAAGCTAGAAATTCTCACAGACAACTCCATGCCACATACTTCCCCAGAGAAAATGAAACCGAATATGAAGAAGGTAAAGGGGATGATGGCAAAGGGGAACAAATTGTTATCTCAAAGTGATATCCACCCACGCCTTTTTTGACATTTTATTGCCCTCAGGAATTTTATTCAAAGATACAGAACCATAACCTAGTACAACAATATAAAATAATTTACAAACCTACTCTTCAGAGCTGTGGAATATCTGTGGTGTGTTTTAGGGACAAATTTGTCTAGGTATCCTAAAGTTGAAGGATAGAAGGGACTTTAGTTCAAACTGTGCTTTAGATCAACTACTATAGTATACTAAACATGTTGTCCACTTAATTGCTGTATCAGCTCAAAGTTAAGTTGAAAGCAGCAAAAGCACCCAGAATTTTCTATAAAATGACACTGAGACAAATGCCCTTGTCAGAAACAGAATTCTGGCCTTGATGAACCAGCACCAACCCACGTGACAATTTCCATATCTAATATGTCATTAACAAGGGATTCAGAAAAGTTTGTTGTTGTTGCTGTGCTGCTTTTTAATGGGGTAGAAGGGTAACAGGAAGGTGACAGACATTTTATTTATATCAAAGACATTTTGAAGTCTAATAAAATTCAAAAGAATTTCAAATGGTGAATTGGTTTCCTTGCCAACTATTTTAAGACTATTTCATCTCAGTGAAGTATATAATGATGAATAAAGCCATCTAATTTCTAACCTCTCTACTTTTTTAATGTAGAAGACTTGGCATTTATAAGAAGCTTTGGAAAGATCCAGAATATATAATCAAATTATTTCATTCCAAAGAATAGTAAGGCAAACAATGATTCATTCTTCTTTTATTCTTACCATCCTCCTTTTCTGGGCTCATTTTCATCAGCGATATCACATTTTCTGAAAGATAATCCCTGAATGGAATAAAGTGAGGTAGAGATGCCCAGGGATGTTTATTGTTAGATTTAGGATGCTTTTATGTGACCATGGTTTCCAGAGAGAGCAATCAAGATTGACTTGCGGGTGAGTGTTTGCTGAGACGTTGCTATCTTGGATATTATTTGCTTTTTAGCTCATTCTAATGCTTCCAGTCCTCTTGCAACCTGCTAGTAGAAAATCCATGCAAATTTATAAGATGTGTGATCTCTTATCAAGAGTTCAGTCAATGTAACTGGCCTTAAATCTTCTAAGTCTATCATTCTCAGTCTTTCATTCAATATCACAAGCATCAATAGATATATTAGGAGACCTGAGTTAACTTCAGGGATAGGTGGATTCTTATCTCTTTTTGGATTCTATCTGTGGGAGTCAGCAACTTCTGAAGTAGACTTACTCTCCCACAACTAATATTAAGCCCAAATCCTTCCAGTCAAATGGAAGGGGTAATAGAACTTGTCACTCCTCTACCGGAACTCCCATAGCACTTAAAGGCTGAACTACCTACTAGCATGTCACTATTATGGATTGTTTTGATTGGCACTCTCATGATTTTACTGCATGTCTCACCTTCTCCAAGGGTCCTATAAATAACTCAAAGGTGAATATGTCTGAAATCTTACTCCCTACACACCCCACTTCACAAGAGAAAGTCTCCATCTCTTCCAGTATTCCCCGTTTCAGGAACCACACTTCTACTTTCAAAACTTGAGACTTTAACTCCTAAATATCTCCCTAATGTGTGAGTTTCTTTCCTCCACTTCCAGAACCATTGCTAAAACTGCTATCATCTCTCACATGGGCTACCACAGTAGTATCCTAGTTTATCTTTCTGCTTCCATTCTGGCATCCTCCCATCAATTCTCTACACATCAGCCAAAGTAATATTTTCAAAATAGAAGTCTATTATGGCACTTCACCAGTTCCTGCTCAAAAACCCTTAAAGCCTTCCCTTTGTCTGTGTGAACAGACCCATATTTACTTCTCTTACCTCATATCCCACATCTTCCTCTTAATCTCTGCACTCTCTCCACACTACGTATTCAATTCCTCAAAAGTGCCCTGTTTCCTCCTACTGGAGAATCTTTCTCTAATTAGAGCATTATTATCCTTTCCTCGTCAACTCTTTGGCACCTACTCATCCCTCAGATCTCATCTCAGGGAAGACATCCCTTACTCCCTAGACAAGGTGAAACCCCCCATTATGTGTTTTCATAACATTATGGACCTTTCTTCCAGTTGGAATTTTATAGTTATTTGTGTGATTCTTTGATTGGCATGTGTTACCCAGCCAACAACAATACTATTTAAGTTCTATGAGGGAAATACAGCAATGATTTTTGTTAGCACATTGACTTGCATATAGTAAATGCTCAACAAATATTTGTTGAATGAGTGAATAAATCAAATGTTTAATCTTTATTTTAATGATCCTCAGAATTATTTAGGGCAATGATGAAACCATAGTAAGAACATAATCAATCATTTTGGGCCTATGGCTTGATATTGGACCTTAGATTGAACAAAAAATGATGAGGATTTCTACATTTGCTTTTCAACCAGGAACCTAAATTTGGAGTTTTAAAAAACAGGAGATGCAAGAGAATACAGTGTCTAGTTTCTTAAAAATACATAAGTGATGAGAATGTAGATAAATGAAAACATCAAGTGAAATGCAGTAGATGTCCTTTTAGTCAAAGAAATTGAAAAGTAGAACATTGTGGTTTAATGTTTTCTTGGTTAACAGTGAGTTTACACATTTACCATGCACGAATTTCCAACATTTGAAGAGCTAGAGTAAGATAAATAAAACAAAAACTTGAAACACTAAACCTATACTGAGCATACCTACATTTTATTTTGAAGTTTTAGAATGCACTTTAAGATCTTACAGTGTGCCAGAATCATCACGGTAAAAACCAGTTATCACTGACTTCCAGACTGTCTGGATAGAGCTATTTAATGAAATATTCCAGTTATGGGAACATATCTTAATGTTATCTCATAGTAATAGGTCTAGTTATGACTGGAAGGAAAGATCTGGGGGTGACTTTCATTAACATATATGCATTTCCTTCGGTACCAGGTGTCAAAACAGAATACACCTGGGTGTGAATTTGTACAAATTCATATTTGTATTTGGCAGAAAGACACACACCCTCCAAAAAAGCTGGTCTGCAGATGAGTATTGCCTTGCAAACTGCCAAACCCTGATGGTCAGGCATCATGGGAAAACTTTTAATGTCTATCCTGGGTTTTGGACAGTCCTAGGGAGTTTCCGTCCTGCATTTGATATTCTAAGGTGGATCAAATTCAATATGGTTTCATTTATTTATCATTTCCAAAGCTACTAGAAGAGAATGAAAAATGTATTGACTGAACCATGGATATTAGGAAAAACATAAAGGGAAGAACAATGTTTAATTAAGACCAATTAAAATGAAAGAAGAAAACCTAGCACAGTATCTTTCATTTGTTGTTCACTTAACATACAACACCGTGTAGAAGTATTAACAAAGGAAATGTATTTTGAGGCAGAAAATGTATTTCAGCAAACATGTATGAAACCCTATTATATAAACGGTTTTCAGTAAATGAGGCCAATGTTTTAGCAACGGAACTATGACTATATGACTACTTGATGAAATATTCGGAATCACATGTGTTGTAGAATTCCTTTTGTTCCCTTCCAAAATGGGACTTTAAAGAGTTAATCAGATCGTTGAAAAAGTCACAATTGATCTATTTACCTGGATTTTTTTACCTCCTCTCTTCAGGTGGCTCTAAGTATTGGTTAGTATACATTTTGAGCTGAAGCTATATCATGTGTTCTAATGCCCAAACAATGTTGTCCTGTTTACCCAATATCCCCCAACCCACTCTCCCAACAGACCAGTTGGAGGCCTCAAAAGGAGCAAGCGGTAAGGGAAAAGAGTGATGACATTGGGCCATCAGAGTGGAAAGAGGAATAAAAGAATTAGTTTAGAGCCACAGAGTAGGAGTAGTTTTGGCAGTGACTGGCAACAAGACTAGCTACCCTTAATTCTAGAGAAAGAACAAATATAAGACTTTCACATACAGTTTACTGAGCCATTTTGGTCATTAATCTCCCCTGACCCCCAGACATGTACCCATAGTTGTCAGTGTTGTTGAGTTGATACCAATTCCTAGTGACCCTGTGTACAGCAGAGTGGAACCCAGCCCAGTCTTTTTGCACCATCCTCCCACCTTCTGGCTCTACGTCAGACGGTTCTCCACTGTTCTTCATGGGATTCTCATGGCTAATTTTTTCAGAAGTGGGTAGCCAGCTCCTTCTTCCTACACACACAGCCATAGTTACTGCCATGGTCTGAATATTTGTGTACCCTCCAAATTCATATGTTGAAATCCTCAAGGTGAAGTCGTCATTAATGGAATTAGTATTCTTATAACAGAGACCCCACAGAAGTGCTTCACCCCTTCCACCATGTGAGGACACAGCAAGAACACACTGACTACAGACCAGGAAGAATGCCTTCACCAGAATGTTATCATTTTGGTATCACAATCTTGGACTTGCAGCCTCCAGAACCACGAGAAATAAATTTCTGTCATTTATAAGGCACCCACTACAGAGTATTTTGTTAAAGCAGCCCAAACGGACCAACACAGCCAACTAAATAACTCATTAGCTTTCTGGGACCTTATAATTTATGAAGAATCTACGTTCATTTTTTTTTTTTTACTGGGTAACTTTCAGGTGTACAGCTTTATAATTTGACATCTATATACACTACAAAGTGATCACCACCACAACTTTAGTCACTATCCATCACAATACAGTTGGCCCGCTTCATCCATTTGGCCCACCCATGAACCCCCTTCCCCTCTGGTAACCACAAATTTGTTCTCTGTATCTGTGAGTTTGTTTTTGTTTTATTTTGTTTGTTCATTTATCTTATATTTTTAGATTCCATATGAGTAAAATCAAATGGTATTTGACATTCTCTTACCTATTTCACTTAGCATGATACCCTCAAGGTCCATCCATGCTGTCACAAATGGCAGGATTTCATTCTTATTTACGGCTGAGCAGTATTCCGTTATATGCATACACACACACACACACACACACACATATATATATATATATATATACATACCATGTATTCTTTATCCATTCATCTATCAATGGACACTAGATCCTTTCCATATCTTTGCTATTGTAAATAATGCTGCAATGTACATAGGTGTGCATACATATTTTCAAATTGACATTTTTTTTTTCTGGTATATACCCAGAAGTGGAATTGCTGGTCATATGGTAGCTCTCTTTTTAATCTTTTTGGGAATCTCCATTGCTTTTTCCATAGTGCGTGTACCAACTTATCTTCCCACCTACAGTGCAAAGGGTTCCCCTTTCTCCACATTCTCACCAATATTTATTATTTCTTGTCTTTTTGACAATAGCCATTCTGACAGGTGTGAGGTGATATCTCATTATGGTTTTGATTTGCATTTCCCTGATGATTAGTGATGTTGAGCATATTTTCATGTGCCTGTTGACCATCCATATGTATTCTTTGAAAGAATGTATATTCAGGTCCTCCGGCCATTTTGGAATCAGATTGTTTGTTTTTCTCTGATATTGAGTTGTATGAGCTCTTCATAAATTTTGGATATTAACCCCTTATCAGGCATATGACTTGTAAGTATTTTCTCCCATTCAGTAGATTTACTTTCCATTTTGGTGAAAGTTTCTTTTGTTGTGCAGAAGTCTTTTAATTTGTTGTAACGACGCTTGTTTATTTTTGCTTTTGTTGCCTTTGATTTTGGTGTCAAATCCAAAAAATCATTGTCAAGACCAATGTCAAGGAGCTTGCTGTCTATGTTTTCTTCTAGGAATTTTATGGCTTCACGTCTTAAATTCAGGTCTTTAATCTATTTTATGTTTATTTTTGTATATGTAGAAAGATAGTGGTCCAGGTTTATTCCTTTGCGAAGAGCTGTTCAGTCTTCTCAACATCATTTATTGAAGAGACTGTCTTTTCCCCATTGCATATTCTTGCCTCAATTTTGTAGATTAGTTGATTATATAAGGATGGGTTTATTTCCATGCTCTCTATTCTGTTGCATTGATCTCTATGCCCACTTTCTTGAGAGTTTTTATCATAAGTGAATGTTGAATTTTGTTGAATGCTTTCTCTGCATCTATAGAAATGATATTATTTTTATCCTTTGTTTTGTTAATGTGATGTATCACATTGATTGATTTGTGGATGCTGAACTATCTTTGCATCCCTGGAATGAATCCCACTTGATCATGGTGTATGATTCTTTTAATGTATTGTTGAATTTGGTTTGCTAATAGTTTGTTTAGGATTTTTGCATCCATGTCATCAAGGATACAGGCCTGTAATTTTCTTTATTTGTGGTGTCTTGGACTGGTTTTGGTATCAGGGTAATGCTTGCTTTGTAGAATGTGTTTGGAAGGTTTCCCTCTTCAATTTTTTGGAAGAGTTTCAGAAGGATAGATATTAAATCTTCTTTGAATCTTTGAATTCACTAGTGAAGCTGTCTGGTCCTGGAATTTTGTTTGTTGGTAGGTTTTTGATTACTGTTTCAATTTACTAAAGATCATTTTCTTCAGATTTTCTGTTGTTTCATGATTCAGTCTTGGAAGTTTGTATGTTTCTAGGAATTTATCTATTTCTTCTAGGTTGTCCAGTCTGTTCACATATAATGGGTAGTAGTAGTCTCTTATGATCCTTTCTATTTCTATGATATCTATTATAACTTCACTCCTTTCATTTCTGATTCTACTTATTCGAGGTTTCTCTATTTTTTCGTTAGTCTAGCTAAGGGTTTGTAGATTTTGTTTATCTTTTCATAGAAGTAGCTCTTAGTTTCATTGATCTTGTCAATTGTTTTCTTAGTCTCTATTTTATCTTTTATCTCTATTCTGGTCTACTATTTCTTTCTTTCTACTAATTTTGGGCTTTACTTCTTCTTCTTTGTGTAATTCCTTTAGGTGTAAAGTTAGGTTGTATATTTGAGATTTTTTTGTTACTTGAGGTGGGCCTATATTGCTATAAGCTTCCCTCTTATAGCTGCTTTTTCTGAATCCCGTAAATTTTGGGATGTCATATTTTTGTTTTCATTTGTCTTTAGGTATTTTTTATTTCTCCTTTGATTTCCTTGATAACCCATTTGTGGTTTAGTAGCATGTTCTTTAGTCTCCACATTTTTGTGGGTTTTGCCATTTTCTTCCTGTATTTAATTTCTAGTTTCATACCTTCATGGTCAGAAAAGATGCTTGATATGATTTCAATTTTCTTGAATCTATTGAGACTTATTTTGTGGCCTAGCATGTGATCCATCCTGAAGAATGTTCCATGTGCACTTGAGAAACATATCTTGCTGCATTTGTATGGAATGTTCTGTATATATCTATTAAGTTCGTCTGATTTAATGTGTAATTTTAGTCTGATGTTTCCTAATTAATTTTGTCTGGATAATCTATCCATTGATATAAGTCAGCTGTTAAAGTTTCCTGCTATTACTGTATTGTTTTCAATTTCTCCTTTCAGGTCCATTAAAATTTGCTTTACGTTTTTAGTGCTCCTAGGTTAGGTAAATAGATACATATAGATACAGATATATGGAGAGAAATATTATATCTTCCTACTGGAATGATGCCTTTATCATTAGGTAATGCTCTATCATTAGGTATTAAAGTCTCTGTTTTAAAGTCTATTTTGTCTGATTTGATCATAGCTACTCTGGCTTTGCTTTCAATTCCATTTGTATGGAATGTCTTTTACAATCCTTTCACTTTCAGTGTTTGTCCTTATTTCTGAAGTGAGTCTTTGTAGGCAGAATATAGATGGGTCTTGTTTTATTAACCTATTCAGCCACTCTACATCTTTTGATTGGTGAATTTCATCCATTTACAGTTAAAGTAGTTATTGATAGATATGTACACATTGTCATTTTCTTAATTGTTTTCTGGCTGTTTTTGTAGTTCCTCTCTGTTTCCTTCTTCTTCTCCTTTCATTTTTGTGGTTTGATGGCTTTCTTTAGGGTTATGTTTAGAGTACTTTCTCATTTTCTTTTGTGTATTTAATATAAGTTTTTCCCTTGTGGTTACCATGAGGTTCACATAGAACTTCCTATGTAAATAGCAGTCTGTTTTAAGTTGATAACAACTTAAATTTGAACACATTGCAAAACTTCAACTTTTTACTCCCCTCCCCATGATTTATATTTTTGATGTCATATTTTACATCTTTTTTATTTTATGAAACCATTAACAATTTATTTTAATTTTAATTTTACTACTTGTGTCTTTTAACCTTCATGTTTGCTTTATATGTGATTGATCCACTACCTTTATTATATATTCACCTTTTCCAGTGTGATTTTTACTTTTGTATGTTTTCTTCTTATTGATTGGTGCCATTGCTTTTCAGCTTATGGAAGTCCCTTTAATATTTCTTGTAGGGCCAGGTTAATGGCTATGAACCCTTTTAGCTTTTGCTTATCTGGAAAATTCTTAATTTATCTTTCAATTCTGAATGATAACCTTGCTGGGTAGAAAATTCTTGGTTGAAAGTTTTACACTTTCAGCACTTTAAATACATTATGCCACTCCTTTCTGTCCTGTAAAGCTCCTGATGAAAAATCTGCTGATAGCCTTATAGAGTTTTATGTGTACATAACTAGTTGTTTTTCTCTTACTGCTTTTAAAATTATCTCTTTGGGGCTGGCCTGGTGGCTCAGAGGTTAAGTTTGCACGCTCCACTTCAGCAGCCCAGGGTTCACGGGTTCAGATCCTGGGTGCAGACTTATGCACCACTTGTCAAACCATGCTGTGGCAGGCGTCCCGCATATAAATTAGTGGAAGATGGGCACGGATGTTAGCTCAGGGCCAGTCTTCCTCAGCAAAATGAGGAGGATTGGTGGCAGATGTTAGCTCAGGACTAATCTTCCTCAAAAAAAAAATTCTCTCTTTGTCCTTAACTCTTACCATTTTCATTATAACAAGTCTTAGTGTGAGTCTTTTTGAGTTCATCTTATTCAGAAATCTCTAGGCTTCCTGGACCTGGATGTCTGTTTTCTTCCCCAGATTAGGGAAGTTTTCAGCTGTTATGTCTTCAAATAATTTTTCTGGCCCTTTCTCTCTCTCTTCTCCTGCTGGAATCCCTGTAATGAGAATGTTATTCTGCTTAATGTTGTCCCAGAGATTCCTTAAGGTATTTTTGCTTTGTTCAATTATCTTTTTCATTTTGCTGCTCTGTCTGGCTGATTTGCACTGTTATTTTTCTAGCTTACTGATTCCTTCTTCTACTTTATTCAGTCTGCTTGTTGAACCCCTCTAGCATATTTTTTAGTTCAGTTGTGACTTTTGTTTTGTACTTTTTTATATTTTCTCTCTTTGTTGAAGTTTTCACTGTGTTCATCCATCTTCTGAGTTTGCTGAGCCTCTTTATGACCACTACTTTAAACTCTTTATCATGTGGATTGCTTATCTCTGTTTCATTTAATTCTTTTTCTGAGGATTTGTCTTGTTCTTTTGTTTAAAACTTATTCCTTTGTCTTATTTTGGCTATCTCTTTGTATTTGTTTCTATGTATTAAATAAATCTGCTACATCTCCCAGACTTGAAGGAATGGACTTATGTAAGAGATGTCATATGGGGCCCGGAGGCACAATCCACTTTGGCCATCAGAGCTAGGTGCTCAAGGTTGTAGGCTGCATGCTCCCTTCTGTTGTGATGGGACTGTGGCTGCAGCATAAGTGAAGGTAGTGCCCGGTCTTGCTGTGGGGCAGGGCTGGGACTACTGTGGTACATTGGTGGGCTGGGCTGGTGCCTGGCCTTGCTATGGGATGTAGCCATGACTGTCATGACATGTTAATGCTTGGGGCTGACTCCTTGCTTTGCTGGGAGAGTAGCCACTACTGCTGTGATACACTGGTGGGTGGAGCTATTGCCTGTGCAGGCTGCCAGGTATAGTCAAAATGCAGGTTTGGACAGGGCTCTTAGTGAGGTGCACCCTCTGGCACTAGCAATTTAGAGGGAGAATTCTAAAATGGCTCCTTCCAGTGCTAGCATTAGTAAGTTAGAATGCGACTGCAAAAATGGCTCCCAGTACCAGGAGAGAGTCCCTCCTGCTTCCTGCCCCTCTGGAAGATGCTTTAAGATTAGTGAGTGGGTCTCCTTCCCTTATAGTCTATATACTTTTCAAACTGGTGCTTTTGCACTGGGTTCCATGTCAAGGGGGTCTGTGTCAGGGCCATTTAAAAGCAATTTTTCTCTTCCTTATGGTTCTATTGTTTTCCAGGATGTAATCCCCATTGTTTTCAAAGCCATATGTTTCGCAGGCTCATCTCTCTTGTGGGGGATCTAAGGGTTAGGGTGAGGTTACTGATGTGGAGTTCGAATCCCTTGAGTTCACGTCTCTGCCTCCTTTGTCTGTCTCAATGTTATCCTTTTATCCTTTTTGTGTTCCTCTAGTCTTTGGGTCCCTTTCGGGGGGATTATCTCATATGTTGATTTAGATTTGTTGTGTCTGCAGGAGGAGGTGATTTCAGGATCTTCCTATGCCACTATCTTGAAACACCACTATCCCACCCCCACCATCACATCCATTTTTATGTAGTAGGTATAATAACGTTGGGTTTGATAATATCAGAACTGAGCTCCTTGAGTTCCCAAGTAAGGACTATCATTTTGCTCTTTAGAGAATGTTGAAAGCCCTGACAAATATTTTGACCTTACTGACTATGCCACTATTTTTCAAAGTGTGGTAAAGGAACTTGTACATTAAAGATGTGTAGAAGCCTGTAAAATTCAGCTCACTGGACTCTACTCCATGTTATGAATCAAATCCCTTGGAGTGGGACTAAGGCATCTACATTTTAGGAAGCTACCTAGTTGGTGTTGATGCTGAAGTAAAAGTTGACTACATCTTCCTGGGAATTGGAGGAGGGTAAGTAGAATGCTCCCATTCAGATTTTATCATTAATGTGAAGAAGAAATTGGAATCGGGAGAAACTGGAATCATGGAGACCAGTTAAGGGGCTATTTCAATGATCCAAGTCAGAGATAATAAGGGCCTGAACATTTCAGAGGTGGAATCAACAAATTTTGTAATGCAATTTAACCATGGTTCTAATTTTCATAGAAAGAAAATCCTAGATTAAATCATTATCTGAATATATGTAGTAGTATCTTTATTCTGCAGAATAGAGAAGGATTTTTCAAATAAATGTCTCCCTGAGCTACACATCATTCTAAGTGTAATAACAATTGCACTGAAGGTACAATAACAGATCCAATTTAAAGTATTTGAGGCAAAAGATCTTAAATCCCACCTTCTTATAATCTGTAATGACAGGACTGAGTATGCATATAACCAGTAAAAGAGAACAGGACACAAGTAAAATGTCCATAATCTCCACTCTTACTACCAATCTTGATTTTTAAAGATCATTAAAGACATTTTGAGTAGACTGTGGTTTATATCAACCCTTAAAATTCTTTGCAGGTGACATCATAGCTCTATTCACTTTAAAGACAATTTTTAAAACTAAACTACTACCCTACAGGACTGGCTAAAACTTCTTTAGAGTTAAGATCAATAAACTTCCCTAGAGGAAAGCTCTTATATTATTACAGCTGTGGAAATCTTTTCTATTACTCTTAATTTCTTGTATTTTACTTAGGTTATGGAAATAGAGGCGATAACGTAGAGAAGGGCTGCTGTTCACAAAAAAACCACTGTAGTACTAGATTTCAAAAAAGTCCTAAAATCCACTAATTAATGTCCTTTGTTTACTTCTAGTCCCATTTCTCTGAAAGACTGGCTCTCCTAAGATCAAATTGTGGTGGTGATGAATTTTGCCACTTTTCCTCCTAGACGTGGAACTGCTCTCTTGAACACCAGGTCTTGGCCAAGACCCTAATACCTACAGATTGCCTTCTCTGATGCCAGATTCCTGCCTGCTTATTTGACTCTCCAAATGTCACCTGTTCCCAACTTCCCCACTGCTGCGGTCAGATAACCTGTCAAGGTAAGCTGTTATTTCATCTTGAATCTCCCTGTTGCCTACTGCTATATTAGACTCTTCCCCTTCTTTAAACAAGTTTTTCCAGGAGACTGGATTTTCTCTGGAGAATATTTCCTCCTAAATGGGAATGACAGATTTGAGAAGCTGATAATAATAATAAAAGCTGATTTATTTATTGCCCTGCAACAGACTTACATATATTAGCCTATTTAACTCAAAAACAACAAGATGATATAGGTACCCTTATTATAGATGAGAAAACTAATACTTATAACATTTAATTAGTTGGTATAAGTAACAGAATTAGGAAATGGTCTAATTTCAGCTTCCATTTTCTTCCAGTCAGCCCTATTCCATTGTGGTAATGAGGCATTCCCATGTTGTCACAAGATGTGATGGATAGTTGTTAAATGTAAAGTTTAATATCAAGAGGCATCCCTAAGCTGAAACACACACACATACCCGTCTAATTTCTTCAGTTTAAGGGATCAATCAGAACACTCAAACGGCCTTTATTCCAGTTTGGAAATTGAGACCTCATTGTTTTTTTACCTTGACATTTTACTGAGTGATTTCAGTCTAAGACTTAGTCAATTCCTTGAGAAACAATACAAGACCTGACTAAATACCACAACTGTCTCAAGAATAAAAGTCCATGACCCCAAGAGTGATTCAACTGTACAAGTGCCATGAATTACAAAGATACCTAAAAGGATCTGACCCACATGCAGATAAGAATATAGGTCTCCAAATTAAAAATGGGGGCGTAAATCAACAATACATAAATGTGTATTTGGATGGGCTCAAAGAAAATAATTGAAATTGGTGTGCATGTATACATGGAGAAAGAGAGCGCTAGCATCTTCTAAAAACCAAACCAGGCTAAATTCAGAGGTCTCACTCAATTTGAAAAAGTCACATTTCAAATACTGGCCTTTCTAATTTTGCATTCTACTATGAATGTGCTGCTGAGTCACAGCTACATCCTACCATCACAGTCCTGCCATTTGTTTGGCCCAGTTATTTTGCGTGACTTTCCTTTGTGAAGTGAGAAATACTAATTATTGTCATTTTTCAGCAATGTCTATGAATATGCCTACTAGCTTACAGGTGTATGGTACTTCTAGACCATGGTTTCTCAGGAGTGCCACTATTGACGTATGCAGCCAGGTAGTTCTTTGTTGTGGAGAGTTGTCCTATACACTGTAAATGTTTAGCATCATTAGGGGCCTCTATTCACTAGATACCAAATAACATCTCACTCTTCTAGATGTGATAACCAAGAACATCTCTAGACATTGCCAATGTCCTCTGGAGGACAATATCACTCCATATTGAGTGCTACTGCTCTGAACAGAAAATTAGTCAGCTACCTACATTTCTTAAATTACTCCCTCAACGAATTCTCTCCCTTCCAATGCAATAATTGGTTATCTACAGCCTAATAGTGGTTGCTGTTTGGAAATTTTGAAACACATTTAAAGAATGGAAGCTTTGCCACTCTGGAGTGGATCTTACCTATTAATTTAACTTGCGTTTTAAATAAAGTCATGCATATTAATTTGAGTGTTTATTCTATGTTCCTAGACATGGAAACACAGACACACACAAAGAATCAAATACATATACAGTTTATATCTTCTATCTGCACAGCCACCTCTCCATTTATGACTGCACATGTATGATTCAAAAACAATTATTTAATATACTAAAAAATAAAGAATAAGATATTTTTCTTTGATTCAGTTCTTTCTTCCCTTATCCTTTACTCTGACAAATACTTCCTTAAGGTTCAATGTGGCAGGAATGGAGAAGGGAGTCCTTCATGGAGAACTCATTCAGCCGCTTAGCCCAACAGCATAAATTTGATCTCGTAATTAGTATTCAACTCAGCATCTTGGACAGAAACCAGTGTTACAGCCAAGAGGTGGTTTAAATCACATAAATCATAGATCAATGACAGAACTCGAAGCACTGGATAGATTACAAAAGTAAAGCTTTAGTTAAAAATAGATTAACTGTTTCCCTGCAGGAATTCTTTAATCCCTCCAAAATATATAAAACAAATAAAATTGGATCTAATTATTTTTGGTAGCATATGCATGCAACGTAAGTCGAAATGTACTTTCCCTTCTCAGCTGCATTGATGTTTTGCAAATGTGGAAATGTATGTGCACTCTCTACCCATGAAAATATTCCACATTCCTAAGACTTTATTTTTGCATGATATTATAAGAGCCACAAAATACGTTTGTTATAGTAACAACTGTGCAATAGTGATGTGAAAGCTGTTTTACATTACTTTATGAACGTCAGATTTCTAACTTAAAATTCAAACTAAAAAATATGTTCCCGTTTTTTATGAAACAATGGATATCCTTCAGTCCAAATCTTGTATCTACCAAAGTGTACATATATGTAGATGTCATAGTAAATAAAACCACTAAAAATGGTAAGCTGTATCAGTTTTTTAATAAGAAATCAGCCCACTACCAAATAATCATCTCATTAGCTCTTTCCCCATTCTTCTCTTAGAATTCAGAATTATTCAAAACTATGCAAAAATGATTTGTAGTCATTTAAATAAACACATCTTCAAATGTAGCATATTATGAATTTCTCAATAAAATTGACAATTCAATTTTAAGTACCATTAAACATTTCTTTTTTTGAAAATCTAAGCCATTCTACTTTAAATTAAAAGTAGTTATTGAATAATAACTGAAACTGAAGAACATATCCACAGCAAAAAAAAAAAAAGGAAAGTTTTTCTAATAGAATTCCAAACCACTAAAAAAAAATCAAATAGGCTAAATGCAGAGTTTAGACACATAATCCTGTGATTTTAGACACTCTTTCTTGGAGTAAGTAAATTAACTTGTAGATTATATTTGCTGGAAAAATGATTAAATGTCATGAAGAAAACCAAAACTATACAACTGAATTTTGCAAATGATACTCTAAAGGAAAGAAAATTAATTAGAACTTTTCTGGTATGTACCAATTATAGAATTAATACCAACATATTAAAAATGTCATTGTGTCAAAATGAAGATGATATGTAAGTAAGAATATTTTTCACTGTTTTTCCTCTGAAGTTTTGTACTTTTGAAATATTCTTGTGGCTCCTCTTTATGAGGAAAATGCAAATACTTCGAGAGCATAATTGCATTCCTAAACAGGAAGGTAAAAAACTACTGTTTTCAGCAATAAAAACAGTGTGTGTGTATTTTTAAAATACGGGTATTCAAAATGGGAAATTTAATTTTAAAGTGTTGTTTCTAATGGCTACATAAAAATACAATGTTTCCGATCAAAATTGGTAGGAAGGTATGCTGCTCTCTACTGTTTCACTATATATTATTTGATACTTAGTCAAGTTAGGTTTATTAGGTTCTATATTTATAAATTTTGTTAAAAAATCATATGAAATTCAGAGTATATGCATGATGTTTGGGTTGATTTATGTAATTCTAAAATTAATAAATAAGAATAGAGTATTTTCACATGAAATTATGTGTTTTCTCTTTGGATCCAAAATCTCCAAGCCTGCTTGTGTTGAAGTTACTCCAAATTATACCAGTTTCAACTTTGTGTCCACTGTAATCCAAACCTTAACATTTGACTATATGCACAATATATGTAAACAGATTCATTATATCCAAAAACCTTGGTCACATTAGTAGAGATTCACTTAAGGAATATTAGATATCCGCAGGATGCTCCGCCATGCTCTATCAATGGGTTGCAAATCACAAAATCTTCTTTTGATAGTTTTAGATAGTATTTTTTCAAAGTATTGACTGTTTAGATGTGTTTAATGGACAGCGTAAACAGCACACACACCCAAGTTCAAAAGAAAAAAACATTATTATCCAAAAATTCAAGTGGCACCTAAGATAAAAAAAAAAATCCACTATAGAATAGAAACTACTATTCTGGGTGTGAACAGACATTCAAGATCGGCATTTGAAATATTTTTTTTCATCCATTGGGAATGAATATTCTGGAGTGAGATAAGTTTACAGCACTAAATTCTTCTTTCCCTTCAGTTTATAAGAAGTAAAACGATGCCACACTGCCTTCAGTATTCACCTGATGAAACATGTGAGATAGAAAAGGAATGAAGCGGAAAATGCAGTCATAACAGTTCATCATTTTGCCCAGTGACGCCATTATGTCGGTTTTGAAGTCAAATCTTTCATCTAAAATGAAAATAGCTAATATATAATTAAGAAAATTTTTCAAAGGGATTCAAACTCACAAGTATGTATGGATTTTAATGAGTCTGAATAACAAATGTTTTACAAGAAAAAATAAAGGAAGAGAGAAGAATTTGGTAAACTGTGCCAGATCTGTTGCAAACTAATGGAATTTTTAAATACCACCTAATGCAAGTGCACTCTATAGCTAGTCATAAGATTAAAAGCTTTTCAAGTTGCTATCTTGGGAAATTTCTTTCAAGGAAATTACTACAAAGCCTTGTTTTAGTATGTTCCCCTACTGTGCTTCCCACTGTGTTTTTTTAATAAGGAAAGCTATCCATCCATAGAGGTGTATCCTGTTCTCCATGCTTCAGTGTCTAGCAGCAGGCAAATACAGTAGACACTCGGGTATTTGACTCTTTAATTTTCACTCCATAATGTTGATGCTTGCTTTTGCCGACTGATGCATACATCTTCATGGTTGTTTAATTATGAATGGGCACAGATTTTCCCCACCCCATAAACTCCCCCCTTTCTAGTCACCCTCAGCCAAAACAGTACATAATCTGAAGTGTCTCTATGTAAATAAGGTAATAGATGTTTGGTGTAACCATAACAGAAAAGTGAACTTGTATGGTTCAAATTATTGAAAAACAGAAGGCAAATTTAATTACATAGGATCAAATTATTTTATTATTAATATATAAAAGTAAAGATCAAAAGCTACTTTAAAAATTATAAATTTTTAATTTTTGTTTTATATTTTCAAATTATGCAGAAAAACAGCCATCAAATAAAAGATCACTGAAAAATCTTATGGAAGACTCCTGGAGTATCTTATCAAAATTTGTTCTCATACTGTTAAAATTAAGACTACCAGAATTAAAATAACAGAGAAGAAAAAATATTATTTTTGGCACATAAGGATCTCTTTAATTGTTATTTTAAAACTGAAACAACACCTGTCTCTTTTTGGAAAAAAAATACTTCTTTTATTACACTTATTTTATTAGACTTCTTTCATTAAAATCACAAAATGGTGTTTTATTAAAAACAAGAACAAATAAATGCATTGGGCATTACACTTTTTAGGCAACCAGCTATGGATTTGGCTATTTGCAGATTCACTTATCCTGTCCTTAGAGACACTTTATGTTATTGGATAACAAAAACTGAATTCTTAGTAAATCCTAAAATTCCTGCCTTCTGTAGAGTTGTGTATTGTTTTTAAAGGCCCAGATAGGGCCATCAAGTCTGGGGCAAGCATTTTTCTTCTTCCTTTTATTTTGCTGAGGAAGATTTGCCTTGAGCTAACATCCATGCCAATCTTCCTCCATTTTTAGTATGTGGGAGGCCAGCACAGCATGGCCACTAACAGAGTGGTGTAGGTCTGCTCTTGGGAACCAAATCTGGGCTTCCAAAGCAGAGCATGCTGAAATTAACCACTAGGCCACAGGGGCTGGCCCTGAGGCAAGCATTATTGTGACCAGTTTTTTTCATTACCAGAATTAGTTACATCAAGAAAAGGTGCACTTATTCTGACTAAATATGTTCTTTAGAAATGGTGACATAGATTTTTTTAAAGATGTATGAAAACTGTGAAATTTCATATAAATTCAGAAAATATGCATGCTGTTTTTATTATTTATTTCTAGAATACTACTACCTCTCCCCACACAATATACCCACAAATGAGTATACACTGACTCACTGACTCAGTCAAGAAAAAAATTATCTCTTGAAAATAAAAAAGCAATATTTTTCATGATTTTTGTTTCTGATTTTCATAACTAATAGTGACAGAAATACTTAGCTTAAAAAAAGCATTTCAAAAAAAGATTCTTATATTCAAAGACAGTCAATAGATTCTAATATTTTAATACTTCAAATATCAAATAAATAGGAAGATTTTTTAAGTACAGTGTTTCAATTTCACTTGTAATGAAATTAACATTGGTAGATAAAAATGAGATTGTACAAAGACTGGTGGTGTGGTGCTACCACTATTGGATTGTGCTGCATCCATGACAACAGAATGGAAGGTTGCTTTTAATGCTATTATCTTACATACTCACAGCTGAATGCCAATACAGCTATACTAAGAAAAATCAAGTTTCAGATCTGAAGCCACTAAACTTACATATACTGTGCATAGAGTTGCAAATACAGAAAAGAATAGAAAGATTAATATTATAGCATGGAAATCTCTCAAAAGCCCTTATTTCAAAAAGCACATAGATTGGCTAATTGTCAAACATTCAAGGAACATTTATTGATGCCAACAAATTCAGTAAAAAGAAACATTTTGCTGCTAGTTTGCTTTTGAGAGCATAATCAGCAAACTAAGAGATTATTCAATCTTACTCTACAATAAAATTGAAAATTGATCATTTCTTTTAAATAAAGATTAACTCAATAGAATATTGTCTGATACACCTATGAAAAAGAACAAGAGAAAAAAGGAAGAAAAATGCAGCTATATACATTTTACTGATTGATTAAATAAAGCCTCGTTGCCTCTTTAAAATAAAACAGCAAGAACAGGGTACCCAAATTTCAGATTCCTCCTTTCCTTTGTTTTAAAGATGAGAATCTATTACCTTGTGTAATTAACTGATGATGATGATGAGAGAGAGAGATAGATAGATAGATAGATGTTTATGAATCCCTAGTCTGAGGCAATCCTATATTGAACCCAAAGTATCTAGGTGACAGTTACTTAGTAAAGTCCATGACTACACTTGGCTGCTTTATGATGGAGACTCTAATTACATTACTGTTAGCCTTACCATCTCAGAAACTAAGAGAACCCTTCCATAAATCCTTTTCCTATATAGTAGTTCCTTTTCTTCTCTAATGGAAGGATTCCTGTGTCTATACACAGGCAACGTGAAATGGAAATTAGGGCTAATTCTATTCATCATAAAATAAAAAAGAGACTTGGAAATTAGCCAACTAATTGGAATAATGTCCACTGTCAAAATAGAAAACCCAATACAGATTGAAAGACAGACAGAAATATACACACATAGTATGAGATAAAGCTTGAATTACGCAGTACAGAGTAGTGCTGTCAAAGAACAATCTAACGAATTAGTCCAGAAAGTTAAATGTTTAGTTTCAAGATTCCTTTCCACCTTTTTCACCTTGACAGTGGTTATGCTGGCATCTTTAATAATAAATTTAGATTTTACCACAGAATAATTTGAAATGTGAAATATTGGTCTTGATTTAGGTGTCAAATGAAACTGAAATGATCCCTTCTTCCTTTTACTTTGTTTTAGGAAATTCTCAGTGTACGGTTTAGGCAATTACAAGAACAGCTCAGGAAAAGAAGTTATTACTGAGTCAAAAGTGAGCTATTTGTCTTGTCTGTCATTTACACTGATTAAGCGTAATAGATAATTACCCTGTGTTCTTCTTCATTACTATACTAACATGGTCAGATTGTCCTACGAATCTATCCCATATCTACATTAATTTATCTATTTTAGCTCATTCATTCAATAAATGTTTATAAAGCATTTACTGAGTGTCAGGTAAGTCATCAGCAACTGAACTTTCTAGCAGGAAGTATTATAGTACAATATCATAGGTTCTAGTCCCAAACTGAGTTCAAAACCCAGTGCTACTACTTAACAGGGCTGTGTGGCTTTGGGTAAGATATTTATCCTCTCTGTGCCTCTGTTTTCTCATCTGTAAAATGAGGATGACAATATTACCTATTCAGAAGGTATTCTAAGGATTAAATTAGTTGAAGTAAAGCACTCAGCCCAAGAATTGTCATAATAAATGCTAAAACATATTTGTTAGCATAATTATTCTTCATCCAGATGAATCACCAATAAACCAAGCAAAGACTGGAACTACAGTCAAAAGATGACAAAGACCACAAACTTAAGTAAAATTTTAATACACGACAAAAATTGGGAAAAAAATTAAAAGGGAGGAATATGAGGCTCCCATATAAGAGTGACCCTATCAACAATAGATTCAGATCAACCTTTGAATCCAATCACTATATATGACTAAAAATGACTACCCCGAAAAATAAGGTGAGGGAGGAGAAAATTTACCCCTTCCCCTCTTGGTTCTTATGACTGGTCAAATAATTAAAATAACATAAAGCAGGTTAACAGGAGAAAATAACAAAGTTTAACACATGCACACAGGAAATTCACATAAGCATGAAGAATGCCAAAGACAGTCAGGCAAAAAAGTATACATGTCATTCTGGACTAGGGAGAAGAGATCAGAGAAAGGAGGCAATTTACAAGATGATGAAATGAGTTAATGTTTGGAAAACAAATGTTTGTGGGCCATCTACAGATGTTGGGACACACAGAGGAAGGTCTTTGATCAAAAATCCCATGCTAGGTTCTTCCCTGTCTACCAAACCTAGGTCATATTATACTATAGTTATCTAAGGTGATAGCTCTTTCTTGGAAAAGCCCTTCTATCCTAAATTCTTTTAGGCAGTTAGGAGAAAGTTCAAAGTTTCTTCCTGAGTCTTTTGTTCTTAAAAATAATCAGTCCAAAATAATCCTCAAGCAAAAGAGAAACATTTTGGGGTAGCAAATTCTGCGCCCCTATAACAACAAGAGGAAGCCTAAGTTATAACATTTGATTGTCATAATGCCAAATTACCATAGGAATCCTTTGTTTAGTATAACAAAATAAGCTTCACTTTTAGCATAACAATTAATTTGTGTTTTTGTATTTGTCTTCCGGTATCCTCCTACCCATCCACCCAATTTGTATTTTCCTTTCTGTAATTCACGGTTCAAGACCTTTCCTCTAGGGTGATTTGTTCTCACTAGCCTTGTCTTTTCTCTATAAGCTCAAATCTAACCCTCCCTTCAACCTCAACGTACCATTATATTGAATTACACAACGATAGTTTTTTTTGGTTATAATGATATTATTAGCTAATATTCATGGAGCACTTACTATGTAGAAGGATCATTGCTAAGCAATTTACAATTATTTAATCTTTATAATATCTCTATGGGATAAGTGCTGTTATTCTCATACTCATTTTATAGACGGAGAAATTGAGGCTCAGAGGTGATAAGTGATTGCACCTTTAGTGTAGAGAACATGTTTAAGAATTAATCATTTTTATGTGCCCCAATATAGTGATCTGCCATTGTGGAGCCTTAAGAAATTTTTTTTTTTGAGAAAGATTAGCCCTGAGCTAACTGATGCCAATCCTCCTCTTTTTTCTGAGGAAGACTGGCCCTGAGCTAACATCCGTGCCCATTTTCCTCTACTTTATATGTAGGATGCCTGCCACAATATGGCTTGCCAAGAGGTGCCATGTCCGCCCCCGGGATCCAAACCTGTGAACCCCGGGCGGCCGAAGCAGAATGTGCACGCTTAACCACTGAGCCACTGGGCCAGCCCCGAGCCTTAAGAAATATTTAAAGAGTGACTGTATTTTCACCACTGTCTTTCTTCAGTATTCTTTAATATCCTTGTCTATATCCTGTCGTGTATAATGAACCAAATAATCTTTAATGTTGCTAACATTAATTGTGTTTAGTATTTTATTTGTTCATGAATTCCCAAGCCATGTGTTAGGTTAAGGAGAGGAGCATGAATAGAAAGAGCAACATATTATACTCTAAAGACATCTTGGCTTCTTCTATAGATACCAAAACATCTGGCTCATTTAAGTAATTCAATCATCAAAATATTTTATAAAGGCAGCCGTTATAATTTCTCACCCTTGAACTAGGACACATGGCCTTGCAGATATAAGTGCAATTATAAGGACAATGGGAAAAAATATTTGAAATTAGACCTGTCCTGAAAAATCTAGGGCATATGGTTACTAAAAACAAGTAGGATTGAATTGAGCAGATGTTTTAGCACCATGCAGACCCAAGCTTAATTTGTAAAGATTTTATGCATGTTTCAGGAAAGCACTGTGTGGCTGTGTTTTAAAATTGTTCTGCTCTGTTTTAAAGTGTTTAAAATATTCAGAAAAACAAAAGGGCAGAGTCCCCTGTCGGGAGAAATATAGTTCGGAGAGGAAGCTAGATTGGAAAATGTAAAGTTTGATTAAAGTGATCCCTTATGTTGGAAGATGTAAAGTTTGGTTAGAGTGATCCCTTATGATGTAAATGACACATAAGGGGAAGGAAATGCTCCTTGAGGTTACTGGAAAAAAGAAGTCTTAAAGTAGCCAATTCTCCCCACTTTAAGGAGAGAACTTGTATTTTTGAACATAGCACAGAATATCTGTTTCCTGAGTTCCAAGGCACTAAGCCTGCCAAATTGATTTACCCTAGCTTAAATTCTCAAATATCCAACAAGTGTTTCTGACAGAAAAGTGTATCTAAGGATTTATGATTTCTAATGCAGGTTGAAGAGATCACCAAGATTTAGCATGGGTTCACTAATAGGCAATCTTGCCAAATTAAGCAAATCTCCCTTTTTGAAGGGTCCATAGATTAGTAATCATCCCCTTTCTCTTCACAAGCTAGAACCAATCCCTCCTTTCCATTGAGTCATCAAAGTATATTATCTGAACCTCTTTTTGAACACTGTTTACCGTGCATTATAACTAATTATATTGTAATTTTGTCTTTTTTTTTTACTAGACTGTGAGTCCTTTAAGGTCAGTAGTCATCTTTATTGCCACTGTGTAGCAAATGCTCAAAAAATAGTTGTTGAATCAATGGGAGGATGCTATAGCTACAATGTAGTTTTATTTTAGCAAGGTCCTTGACTATCGTTTTCCATAATATCTTTGTGAACTAGATGGAAAACATAAGCTATATGACAGTACTATTAGATGAGATTGTGCCTGGTTGAATAATCATACAAAGAATATGAGTTAATGAATCCATATCAACCTGGAAGAAATTTCCTGTCCTGTTTAACACTTATAGGTACTTTAAACAAATACATTAATGACTTGCTGGTAAACTCGATGGATGACAAAAATCTAAGAGATAAAACAGGATTCAGAAATCTAGAAGGTTAAACCAAAACTAACAGAATATAAAATGGACAAGAAAAGATGTAATTTCTCTACTAAGAATTGCTTAAACATCAATTGCAAGAACAGACTAAATTTAATCATTTGTGTAAAATAGAAGTCCTCAAGATTATGCACAAGATTAAAATGAGCCAACAATAGAAAAGAAGACAAATAAGTCACTCAGGTGGTATGGGAGGCAGCATAAACTAGCAGTTTATATACTCATTTATGGAGTTACGCAAGTTTGAGTTCAAATGAGCCATCTATTAGCTATAAATCCTTGAACGTCCTAATCAACATCTCTGGTTCTCAGTGTCTTCATCTAGGAAATGGAAATGAAATCACCTACCTCATAGGGTTGTGGTGATGATTAAATTAGATAATCCATTTAAAGTACATAAGCATTTCTGATACATAGTAAACACTCAAAAGAGAAAAAAGGGGCCGACCTGGTGGCGCAGTAGTTAAATGCGCCCGTTCAGCTTCTTGGCAGCCCAGGGTTTGCCACTTCAGATCTCGGGTGCAGAAATGGCACCGCTTGGCATAAGCCTTGCTGTGGTAGGCATCCCACACATAAAGTAGAGGAAGATGGGCACGGATGTTAGCTCAGGGCCAGTCTTCCTCAGCAAAAAGAGGAGGATTGGCAGCAGATGTTAGCTCAGGGCTAATCTTCCTCAAAAAAAAAAAAAGGAGAAAAAATGTATCTCTGGACAAAAGTTATCCTTCTGCATTCTGCACTGCTCAGAATAAATCTGTAGTATCATCTCCACTTTTGATCCATTTTAAGAGGAATGCTGGCTCAGTGGAGACCATGCAATGAGTCCACGGGATCTTAAAGGATCTGGAAATGTTCTTATATAAGGAATTGTGAGACCTTGGAGGGCAGGAAGGGCATGTTTGCATTTTCTCAAGTGTTGAAATGCCAAAATGTAAAATAGGAATTAAATTTCTATCTCGTCCCATATGGGAGAAAAGTAAATTTAAAAAAACTATAGATACAAATAACAAAGAGGTAAATATCAATTTGTATTCAAAAACATTTTCTAACAATGTTATCAGTTAATGAATTAGGCTACCTTATAAGAAAAATAACCTCCTCATTTTGAAGGTATCCAAGCAGAAGCTAACTGACTTCTCATTAAGGATGCTGAAAAATAGATTCCTATACTGGTAGGGCTAGGTTATTTCCAACTCTAACATTCTCTGATTCTATAAAACAGAGACTATATCCACATGAGGCAAATATACTATTATTTTGAACTACAAAATTTTCAAATTCTGTCTTCTTTGTCTACACAGCAAACAGCCAAATTGACTAATAAGTGGTAAAGGAAGCAAGTGGCTAAAGATAACATAAAGAGTTGACCTACACACATCTGCATAGTGTAGTGGAAGAAATAACAATCTGGGAAAACTATGTATTTATTACCTCTGTATCTTTAAAAAGATATCTACTTTTATAGCATCTCAGTTTTCTATCCATAAAATAAGCGAGTTGGACTAGATGATCTTTAAGGGCATTTTCATCTATAATAGCATCCTATTGGTTACTTCTTGGAACATCATTTACCTGGCCATCATTGATAGCCAATCAAAATGATCAAAAATGATCAAAATTGACCACTCTTCTTCCACACTACCATAGTCCTACAAAATTACGAGTGGATCAAGTATTTTGACTAGGTTACATCCTTCACTAGTGCTGAACCCATTTGTTTCAATCAACATTTCGAGGAAGTTTTTAATAGTGAATAGTGCTACGAGAAACTCGCAGTCACACATATGTGCCAAAACTTTGGTTTGCATTAATGAGATATCATGTACCATTAGTGTGTGGAGAATAACTTCTTCCTAGTCACAACATATCTCTGCAGGAGTTCAGAAAGCAAAAATGAAAAATATATATGCTTCCAGTGTTTGTAATTTGAGTCAAAGAACAGCATGATGAAAAATATAACAAGTTGTATTATTTTATATTAGAAAAATAAATTGTAAACTTGAAGACACACCCCATTGCATACTGTACATATATTTGTTCTTTCTGACTCTCTCTCAAGTTCCTTAAAAGATATATTAATTCCAACCAATTCTGCACCCTAGGTGCCCTACTGTTTCTTTCTTCTTTGGGAAAAAAATGGCAGCTTTTCTAGTCCCTCAGTTACCTCTAGTAGCAAATTAATCAGTCATTGGGAGTCAAGAGGGATTTTCATTTTCCATTTTAAAGGCCTTCAACCCATGGAATTAGCACTTTGGACTGTTGCCAAGGGAAAACCAATCTCGAAGAAAATAAAAGAAGGTCTGGAGGTTGGAGAAAAGCCTTTAGTTTTTGCTAAATGGCCCAAGGTGGCACAACATCCGACCTTCTGATGACCCCAGTGAGGACAGATGGGTTGTAACTGAAGGCATCTTCTATCTATATACTCTTGCTACACTCATATTTCTAAATGAGCACCGTGAAGAAATGCCATTATTGTTAATGTTCTTTTTCCAGATCTACATTTCAGATAATGCCCATCCTTCCGCTTGATCAGTTCTACAAAGAGAAATTTGAAGCAGGAAGCTGGTGAGCTCATTTTCCAGTTCAGAAATTCTTAAAAGAAATTATCCCCTAGTTAGGTAGGTATTTTACTGTAAATTAATTTTAGATACTGTAAGAAATGACCTCAGATACTGCCCCATCTGTTTCTTTTGACAACAGTCTTGCTGTTTGAAGTTGTTCTTCAAATTTCACCAGCTCAAGGAGAAGAGTTCCTTCTTGGAGAGTTCCCAAAAGAATCTACACACCAACAAATATGGTCATTAGCTCTCTAGAAGGCATGAAAATTCATCAGGGCTTCCTCCCTCCAGCTGGGTAAAACTTGGGATGTGCATGTATTGAAACGCTGCCAAGTCTCTTAAAACTATACATTTTTGTTAAGTTTCAAACACACGTTTGCAAAACACTTTCTGTACAATAAAGGATTACTGGCAGTCTTAGAATTTCAAAAATCTTTAGGGGCATAAATATAGTCTTTTTTTGCCAGTGTAGTAAAAATGTAATGTGGAAAGGCAGAAAGTGTGGGAAAATCATGTAATGGGAAGTTAGTCCTTCTGTCATTTCATCTGTGGCTAGTTAGCTTTGTTGGCTAAATCATGACATTAATAAGACCATGGTGACAAGTCTTATCTCCACGAGGGCCAATTAGCATCATTTCTTTCCAATAACACAAATTGCAACCATCACCTCAGCGAACCAGAGGCAAACACTTAATTTTTTCACAAGAGAAACCAGGTGAGTGTGACTGGCTCAGTGCAAACCTAAGCGCATGACCAGGAAACTTCTTTCAAAGGGCAAGCTCTCCCAATAAACTTTCCATGTACAAGAGCCAGCATAAATGGAAAGTGAAAACAATTAACATTTATATAACATATTTTTGTCTGTAAAGCATATTCACATATATTATCATACTTGTTCCTCACAACAGTTATGAGAGGGAGATTATTACCTTCATTCTACAGAGAAGGAAACTTGGTATACTTTTTTCAGGGTATGATGAGCTCTATTACATCCTATAAGGAAAAAAAAAGAATTTCACAGCTTTAAGTACTAAAAGGAGTAAAAAGCATTTTGCAGCTTTGAAATTTTTTATATGGGAGCAAAAATTTATTTTTTATAGAATTTTCATGAAAAACAAAGGTAAATGTAAAGGTGGCTCAAGTTACAACATGCATTCCCTTTAAAATCATCAAAAAAACTGAAACTAAAGTGAGTTTTCTACCCAGATTCTCTGGACAATTGCTTCAATTTACCAGTTTATTGTATATGTATACAAATGCTCCCAATCAGATAAGGCTTAAAAATTATTTCCTCTCATTGGAACACTCACAGTAACTCTATGAAGTAGAGATTATTTGCCTTATTTTTATAAGTAATGAAACAAACTCAGAGATTATGTGACTTGCCCATTTTCTTTACACGTAATATTCATCTGCATTAAGGAGTTACACAATTAAAGATCTATAAATAAGGAAACCACCCCTGAGACAACATTAAATTATTGGCCATCAAGTGAAACCTGCCTGTCTGGTTTTTAGTTCCACTTTGAGTCACTCATAATTCCATAGAGCCAGCCTAAATTATAAGCAATTACCATAATTAAGCAGAAAGTATTCTCAGATCTTTTTCATCACCTCCTTTTTGACTAGCTTTCCCTTCTGTGAATGCCGTAGTTCTAACTATCCAGATATTCTAAGTAATGCTTTTTCTCTTTGTCTAAGCATAAGACAGTATTTACTTTCTTAACCCCCCAAAAAAGAAAAATGAATTAGAGAGCTGTGTTGGGAGCAAGACTAATAGGTGTACAATTTTTTCTAGGCTTTTGGTTTGATTTTTCTTTTTACTAAATTGATACACTGTTTAAGTTAACAAATATCCAGTTCTTTTCATGTCCCAATTTTTTTTTTAAATTCCTATTCTGTCATAACACTTCACTTTTGGTAGCATCTTCCAGGTGACATACCAAAGGATTTTATGTGGGGAAATATAGATTCTAGAAATGTTAAAGTACACTAGTCATCTCCATTCTGTACCTCTCACTAGCTTTATTTTCTGCCACAAGGGGAAAAAATTCAAAAGAGAAAAACAAACAGATTTTTGCAAAGAATGAAGCTCTGCAAAATTACAGCAGCAGCACCACTTTTTTCATTTCCATAATTTTGCAAATCCAACGAAGTGTAGAATTCATTAGTTTTGCTTCACATAAAAGGCTTTCTGTTTAGTACAAGTTCCCTGTAATCCATTCTGATTAAGTTTACAAATGTCTGCCGATGTGTCTTCAGATATATTGCATTGCAGTTATCCGTGTTAATATAAGAAAAAAATCTCCAGAAGATCTCACTAGAAAATTAATATGATAACTACTGGTGATCTACCACTTTCAGAGAGTGGGAAAATAGTTACTTTTTCCAGATTTCCATGTCAGTAATTACCAATTAAGCGAAAATTTTTTCTCTTCATCTCTTCTTTTGGGGCAATATATTTAGTTGAAATAAAAAAAGAAAAAATACCCCTAACCCACACCACTAAATCGCTAAATAACATTAACTGTGTATAGTCAAATGAAAAGAAAAAAAATGCTGTCTTACTTTGAGGCGGTTGTCTCAGGCAGTAAAAATGTCACTAAAAGTTGATTCCATGCTGTTAAATCAAAGTAGTACGAAAGTGGTTGTTGCAAAAACTAAATATGGATAACAGATTTATTTTTAAAGAAAGAAGTTAATCAATCTTAAAATATCTTTTTTCGGTTTGCTTATTTAATTTTTCTCTAGAAAGGGTTGACTAAAAACAGCAAAAATGGGGTGAATTAATATTTAATGAGGCATTTTTAACCATACAATATTATTTGACTTTAACAATAACAGTAGTCTACTTAAAGAATGTCTTAATAAGAAATTGTCCTGTTTTGGTTCTAAAACCTTCTTGTGTATAATAAGCTGCCTCATAATAAAGGGAATTTCTGTGGACATCTTCAACTTCCAGCTAAGTGTGTATAGAAAACAGTTACTGTCTATTTTCAGAATTTTTTTCCGGACCAAAATATTTGATTTTAAAAGTTCTGCATGTTTTCCCTTTAATGCCCCATATAAATTCTAAATATGTAAAATCTTCTGTTTTAATGTTCTCCTAAAATTCATCCCCATTCCAAACCAAAAGAGTAATTTGAATACTTCTATACACCATAGCTACTTTAACTTATTTTTCTCAAATTTCAAAATTCTAGTTTGGAGCAGAAATACAGGCAGAAAGTCAAATCACAAGAATAAAATGAAACAGCCATCTAATTTTATAAAATTGTATCTAAGGAGCCTAAGTTTTAATGCCGTGTGTGTGAGCATGCATGCCCACATGCACACCCTCGAGAGTGTGTTTTGTGTATATAATGATTAAAAATTTACCAAAAGTCATGAATGCCATTTTACTGTCACTTCCTTTGATTAACCTTCACCTGACCTCACTCCCTAAGGCAATTTTAGATTCTTTTTGTTTCTGCACTCAAATTCTTCAGTCAAGCAGGTGAGTTTATTAAAAATCCGTCATTAAAATGAATTCCTCGGAAATAATTTTTTGTGATTTTTCACAGATGTTTGTTATAAAAATGAAATTATTTCCCACTAAATATAAAAACCAGTTGTGATTATTCAATTGGTAGGGCAATTCGGTTCACTGAGGACAGACCTAAACTAGGCAGTTCTGCAGTTCTAGCAATTCTTCCCTGGTCAGTGAAATCAGTACAAACGATACATAAATATAAAGAGAGAAAGGATGTTATTGTAATCATAGGAAGTGCTTTGCTGCAACTGAGCTGGAAAAAATATGTATAAGCATTTATAGGATTCAAGAGTATACTGTGAAGTGAAAAGAGGTAAACAAAAACAACCTGTTTTTAAAATATTTTCTGTCCTACATGATGGTTTTGAAAACCACTGTTTTCTATTAAAACAGTTGCCTGAAAAAATGGATTTTTAGGTAATTTCCTATTATTCATTAGCATAATTAAAAGCAAATATCTGAATTTTCTTTATAAGCTTATTTTATAATAATATATCACAGAGAACTTGCCAATATTTCATAGAGAAAGTAAAGATACAGGAAAGGAGAAAGAATAGCTTTAATTACCAAAAATGAAAAAGATCCTTTGAAAAGAATTAAGAAGGTAATAAAGCACATTCTGGGGTTCTTCTGATACACTTCTTATCCTTACTCCCTTTTCATCTTTCAGAAATTGCACAGCCAAAAGTATCATTCTACTTGCTAATTACAAGAGAGAAAATAAAACTTTACGATGGAGGGACCAAGTTTACCACTCTAAACAAAAATCACTCACCATCACTAATAGGTGGAAAAACCAGACAGTATATGCCTTTTGATAAAATGCAATATGAAGTACGCAGCAGCATCTATGCAACATATTTACTAAAAGTCTTTAGACTTAACTTTCAGTTCACAGGAAATACAAGGATGTGAGGAATAAATTAAATACCACAAAAAAGGACGTAACTAAATGTAGAAGATCAAACATTCCTTAAAACCACGGTCCCCATTTCTTTAACAGCTCAGGTTTGTAAAGAAAAAAAAATGAAGAGTCTGTTAAATTAGAAAAATTATGCCCGATGATGTTTGATCGGATCCTGATTTGAGTAAGCTATAAAAGACTTTGTGGACAGTAGGGGAATTTAAATATAGATTAGAAATTAAATTACATCAAGGAATTACTCGTCATTAGTAAGTGTGATAATGATAGTTTGGTGATGTAGAAAAATGGCCCTATTTTTCGAAGATGCATACGGGTAAAATTACTGGTAAAACATCATGATGTCTAAAATAACCTTTAAAATAATTCAGAAAAACGTAGATGAAACAAATGTGGCAAAATATTAAGGCTCATTAAATCTTAGTATTGAGTATATGGAGCTCACTATATGATTCTATCAGCTTTTCTGTGTGTTTAGAAGATTTTATAATAAAGAACTAAAAAAAACGCTACAAACCCAAAGAGACCAGAGACTACTTCAGATGACATTGAAATTCCAGGAGAACACTGTTTCCTGTTTGCTCTCCTTTTTACTTGCACCTTAGGTAGCATTTTATCCCTCTCTCTCCCACTCCCAGTTTCAGAATCCAGAGCCTGAGATTCACGGTTTGCCTGTTCCTGAAACTGCTTTCTACTTCCTCATAAAAAAAAAGAGTTCTCAGGTTAGGGTTCTGGTCTATGTGAACTGTAGGGCCTTGATACAAAAAACTACTTCCTTCCAGAAATCTGGCAAGTAGGCCTTGGACTAGAACTGTTTAGAGACCTTTTTAGGCCTTATGTACTTTTAGATTTGGAACCCCTGGCCCACATCATATCAAGAATATTAAAATATATTTGATTGTATATTAAATATAATTTTGATTTTAAAAGTCTAAATAATTTTATTAATATTATACATTTGAGTTTTGCTAAAAAATATATTGTGATTTAAACTTTATTATACTTATACATAATTATTTAATAATTGAGTGACAGTTAACTAGGTGATATGTTACTTAGAAATTTAAACATGTTTAAATTTTGATATTTCCATTTTCTTTGCATATTTTAAAGCCAGTACATTTTTTCAGGTTCTGAGCATGTTTACAGGTTCTTGAAAAGCTTAAAGTTCCTGGCCTGGACGTAGGAATGTGACACCATCAAATAGGACAACTAACCCCGAGGAGTAGCCCCGCCTGTCCCAGGTTTTACATATTTTGACTGTGCAGTTATCTGTATTGTATGCAGTGTGCGTAAAAGAATTGTGTTTAATTGAATTAGAAACACATTGAATCAAATTTTATTATAACTGAAAGAGAATATTTATAGCAGAGCTCTTAAACTGCAGTCTATTCATAAGCTTTAGGGGAGCACCATTCTCCTCAAAGTGTTGGTAAAATGACGTGTGAATATGCGTGGAGGTGAGGGTGACTCTATGTCTTTCGCCATTTTCTGGTGGGGGGTCCTGAGTTTTCATCACTTTCAAAATTTTTGTCACCATCACAGCCCCACCTACACAAAGAGAGTCACTATTTCTAGTCTAAATTCCTCCTGTTAAAGGTAGGAAATTAGAGGCCAGCAAGAGGAAGGGAATTGCCCAAAGTCTCACAGCTGGTTAGGGTCTGGAGTTTAAGTCTCCTAACTCTAAGATCTCTATCCTATCCTTGAAGTCAGTCCTAAGTCCATCTTAGACCATTGTTCTGTCACTGTGTTACTTTAGGCCTAAGCATCTTGAGGGAGATCTCTGATTCTCACATGGTTTAAGGTACTTTTAATGTTTAACAGCTAAGTTGCTGTAAGTGTAAACAGTTTGAAACGAGGAGTCTTCTTACCTTGCTATGCTAAATTATAATCTAGTGGTCTCTGGCATCAAAAGAGATCTTTCTTGACTTTATTTTGCAAAAATTCTTAGCGACAGTGAGATGAGATTTATTTTAGTATTCCTCTAAAAGGGCCATGATCACCAAAGGGAAGAAAGTCATGTTTAGTGGTTTGACAGAGCAGTCTGAAGGTCTGGGTTTCTTCTTCATTCAGCTGCTAAAATATAGAACAGAATGACAGGGCTGGGTAATAATCTTGGGGCAGTCACTAAATCACTTTGGGACTCAGTTTCTTTCTCTGGAAAAGAAGTAATATCAATTCTGGGGTCACCTACTTATGACACTGTGGCCCATGAAAATTATTACGTGTGAAGGAATTTTCAAGATTTTCATACAAAAGATATCCCATCTGTGATAAATCAACAAAAAGAGAATGCAATCTAATGTGACATCTCCTGAAAAACAACATCTCTGCTACTTAATCTGTCCTTTGACCTCATAATCCAAAATTATTCTTGATAGCTTTATTCCCTGGGCCTGCTTTCAACTTCATCTCCCAATCATGTCAAGGAGAAATGGAGATCTTCTTTTAAAATAACTTCTATAACCAAATCTATAAACTAAGCAGTTGCTTTTTTTGTTAATTTTTTCCAATAATGGAAAGGGTCTTCTATTAAGAATTACAGTAATGAAATATGGCAGTAAATCTTAAAGTGTGCCCTTCCTTAGGCTGCAGTTATGTAAAAGGTTATATAGCACAACAGTTATTAATCCTTCTTCACTTTGACAATTGATTTGAATACAGCGTCTGTTGTAGTCTTTTTATAATACAAGATCACAAAAGTTCAAAACTAATTTATTGCTCTTTGTTCCACCAGGCAAAAAGTGCACCTTATCAAAACTGTTACTGTCAGATCGATATTGTGCTGAAACAGAAATGCAGATTAGCTGTTAAAGACTTCTCTTTTTAGCTGCATTCATGAATTGCTTGGTAAAATCCAAGCACTGTGGTGGAGGGGGAAAAAAAAGACTTCAGAAGAGAATTTTAAAATGGAGCAGAGAGGCAAGTAGGAAAAGAGGTCTCATAAAGGCTCCATTCCTAAAATTCACCGATGTAAATTTAAGAAATTTACATACTTAAATAAAACACTGATTGTAGTTAGTATGTGTAGATATTGAACTTGAAACTGGAGACTAGTCGTGGTGAAGACATCCGTTCCCATTTGGACCAGTTTCTAGTTTCGAGTTCAATAATACCGGAACATACGTCCCAGCATAGTTCTGCTTAGATGCCAGAATCAAAAGTATTTGAGAAGACTGGAATGGTTTGGCTCATGTTAGCGATGCAAACTTATTGGATTTAGAGGCTAATAAATTCCCAGTTAAAGTACAAAGCCCTCATTGATGTTTAAAAGAAAACCCGTAACTCCACACTGTTCAACGAATGTTTACAAGGAAGGATAAAATGTAGCTAGCATTGTTTTTCAAATAGGCCTATTCAGAAAATTCATCAATCTTTTCTCCCTCTGCCCTTCTCCATTATCACCTCACCTCTGGAGGTCAGAAGAGTGCACAACCCCACATGGGGTTAGATGAAAGAAGGGAGGAAAGAGGAAGTATTTGACTACAAGCTTATTTGAGTAAAACTGCACAAATTCTGAAAATAGATGCTGAAATAGACAGTGGTTTTTTATGCTGCCCTCAGGCATTGATACCTTCAACTTGTGTGCATATTTATATCCGTGTATTTCACCGTTAGGTGAGAAACAGTTACCACAGCAACCTCCAATTCACCTGGAATCTTTGCTATGCCAATAAGGCCATGAGATTCTTTCTCATAGGAAAAAACATAGCATATAGCAAGTAAAATGGTGTGCCATATATACTGCATTTACAATCAAGCGCATTCATCTCACGTCATCCTTGTTCATGTCATCCAGCTGATCAGTGGTAGAACATGAGAACAACATATGTCAGGTCTTTCGAATTTGCATCTCTTCCCATTATCCACTCTATTCCCACTGGAGTTTATAACATTTTCAGTGAGTTAATATTGGTTAAAGTTTTCCAATTGTCAGGACACATTCAAGGAGAAGGCTTGTACATATATATATTCTATTCTTCATTGGGGCTCTTCACTTTTACTTTACTATTATAGAAATGCTTTCTTTAAATATTATGTGAGTCAGTAATGGTGCATTTAGCTTTAATGTTTACACAAATAGGGAGAACGAAAGAATTAAGTTATTAGAATAATAATCCCACATAATTATTTTCAGTGGACCTTAGCTCATTTATTACTTTGTAGGTTTCAAGTCACCTTAAGAACTGAAAGCTTTCAAATGTAAAATATATCCAATAGCAGCCTTCAGTTAGTTCCAAATACATAATTTTATCCCATTGGTGAAAAAATACAATTGCAATTGCAAGTTAAAATTCCACATTTTCTGAGAATTTTCTTTTCTGTTTCAGTGAAATTGCTTCCAATTTTTTGGTGGTGAAAGTTTGTCTCTTTGAGCTTTTATTATGTGAAACATAATCCTGCAACAGTATTTGGGTTTCCCATCTGGTGCACTATAATCTAGTTATCTCAATACTGACTTTCTTTAGACATTTAATTTACAAAATACACCAATAAACAAGAAGGTACAAATAATGGGAAAGGTGATTCCAATTTCCAGCTTGTTTTTGGAAAAGGGGTTTAATCCTTATAGTTAAACATCTTTCAAATACATATCGATGTATGGATGGGTAAAAGTATGTTTTGTTTGGGATGTACTTTAGAATTCTCCAAGAGAAAGAGAAGAAGAATGAGAATGGCAAATGTTTATAAATATTAAATCTGAGTCTTAAGTACATGCGTTTTCATTGTTACTATTCTTTCTGCCTTTGGATATATTTGAAAATATTTATAATAAAAGTGAAAACAAAGTCCAGAATGGAGTAGTTTCAAGAGTTTTCCCCCAATAGAGTTTGGTAGATACAATTTAACCTTATTTTACTTGATTGAAGAAACAGCCAAATGGGTACATTCTTGACACTTTACACACACTATCTCATTTAATTTTCACATTAATCATTTTATGTAGATATTACTCAATTTTATAGATGAGGAATTGAAAGTTGAGAATCGGTGGGAGACAAGTCTGTCTAACCACAAAACCCACTGAGTTCTGAATGTCTCCACTCTAATAAGGATCTAACTCTCAACATTTAGGACTGGAGACACTAGTAAGTATGAGAAAGTAGGCTAGAACTGTGCTAAGGTCTGGAAGATATTTGTTTGTGCTTGTTTTGTGTTTTACTAATTTCCTAATAAGTGTTTATTTTGATATTTTTCATCATCACCTTTCATTCCCTGAAAAGCAGAGAATAACATTAAAGTTCAGGCCACAGAGTTGACAGTTAAAATATGGGGAAATATTTGAGGCATATTTATACTAAAAACCTAGCCTATTTAGGCATTCTGTATTTTTATTTGCTAAATCTGGCAACCTAAGGTTAGTAAGACATTTTAGTAGTTGGGTCATAGTGAATTGAAGTTTTAATAAACACTGAGAAGGAAATATAAACACTGTCTCCATTACGATGAAGAGACACTCTCAAATCTTCAATATTACTGAAAAGCATGACTTCCTCCCAAAAATAGGCTCAAAATTCTAAGTAGAGTATGATTTAAGATTTCCATAATGAATATGCCCTGTTTTTATAATTTAAAACATCATTTTTAATTTTAAAATAAACAGATTTCCACTTTGAAATAGTTAACTGAATACTTCTGGATAAATGCAAGGGTTTTATTGTTTTATTTGCTTTTGAAGTGATGTTTATTTCTGTCAGCACTGAATTGTCACAGACCTTTTTCAGACTCCAAGACAAATTAATTACATTATCCATACTCAAAAAAATTATTAATTTGGCTCATTTATATTTGTTTCTGTAACTCATTCAATTATATTTTATTAAAATATTTTACTTTTGACAAAAATTGGAGAAGATATTGACACATTATAACCACACATACACACACACACACAATCAGAGAGACACTCACAAAGACCTCCTTTTCATTTTTTAAATTATATTTTGCCTTCTGTATAGACTACATTCTGGTCTCCAAACGTCTAGTTGCCCTCCGTCACCATACAAACGTGCCCATTTACCCCTTTTGCCCTTATCCTGCTTTTTCTTCTTTTTAATAAAAGTAGAGTTGCCACCTGGTGGTGCAGCGGTTAAGTGTGCACATTCCACTTGAGTGGTCTGGGGTTCGCCGGTTCAGATCCTGGGTGCGGACATGGCACCACGTGGCAAGCCATGGTGTGGTAGGCGTTCCACATATAAAGTAGAGGAAGATGGGCACGGATGTTAGCTCAGGGCCAGTCTTCCTCAGCAAAAAGAGGAGAATTGGCAGCAGATGTTAGCTCAGGACTAATCTTCCTCGAAAAAAATAAAAATAAAAATAAATAAAAGTAGAGATCTCTCCAAACACTCAAACCTACTGGGAGTTTAAACCAAATCAATGAAAAAACCCAATATTAAATAAAATGTTAAGATCTTGGGGGAATTTTTTCTGTTATGATATGTTTAGGTGTGTTTAATTGTGGAATGGAAAAGGGGAAAGGAAGAGGACCAGTGATAATCACCAATAAACCAAAACAACCAGCCAATTCATTCAATTGAATCAACTTGTCAATTTAGTCGGGGGTAGGGAAATGAGTCTAATTTGTTAGTGGACTGACACAGCCATAGTAAGATAAAGTAACTGTATGTTCCATGTAGTTTGCTTGCAAAAAGTTGTTTGCCTCTAAAACTTTATAGGCAAAACAAAGTAAATTAAGAAAAACACATGTGGGCTTCTTCACTTCGTCCAGGACAATTATCAAAGCTCTTGCTTGTATCCAAACATGATTAATATCTTTTAGTGCTTTCTAGTGCCTTCTGACATTCTGTTTGTCCCAAATCATGATTCAGTATTGGCAAAGCTGGTATGAGTGGTTGTCCTCACAGAATTCCATCTGTGAACCCTGCTGAGATTAAGCATTGATCTTTTCATTGGACTATACAGCGTATGGAAACCATCAACACAAACAAACCCTCCCCAGTGAAGAAGAAAAATAAGTTGGCAATTATTTCAGAAATTTTTCTTTACAAACATGACTCAGAAAATGGAAGGAATGATTGAATTAAATAAGAGCAAGAGCAAAGCTGCAAATTGAAATTGCTAAGAGATGTTTATAAAGACGTATGGCTGGTTTGCTGCCTATCTGTAAATATGCTTCCCATTTAGCAAAATAATGTTTATGTTTCCACTTAATTTTTGAGTTAATTTTCCACTTAATTTAAAGATTTTTGAAAAATGTTTATTAATAGTTTTTACAAACAATGAAGGACCTTCACTTTCCTGAGCATTTTATTTCCACTAACTGCTAATATTCCACTTTACATTCAAAGATTCTCACACGTTTATCTTCATATGAATCATTATCAGACTGCCTGATTCTATACTCATATTCCACCCTATACAGGGAGTTTATCTCCATCTTTCTTCTACTTTGCAATCTTATACCACACCCCTTCTTGTTTCTTCCACATACCTGAACATCTTGGCTCATGCCACCTGTACAAATCTCAATCTTTATGGCTCCAGCTGAAATCATACTTCCTCTACGAAATCCTGCCCAGCTATGCCAACTCACACAAACTGTCCTCTTTTCTCAGCCCCCAAATGTGATTCTCAAAGTGGTTCAAGGAAACTAGGGATTTCTAAGGCCCTTTAATAGAGTCTGCGACACTAAAATTATCTCTGTAAAAGTACTGAATTTAATCTGCCTTTCTTACTGTGTGGACATTTGCACAGATGGTGCAAAAGCAATAGGGGTTAAAAGTGCTAGCGCCTAAGCAAAAGTCAACGCAGTGGCACCTAACTGCTAGTTATCATTGTATTCTTCATTGCCACAAACTTGCAGGTTAGGAAAAAAAAAAAAACTGTTTCACTTAAAAACATTCTTGGTGAAGTAGCAAAGACTATTAATTTTATTAATACACATTTTAATAATTTTGAGATAAAATGGCAAGTCTACATAAAGTACTTTTGCTTTATACTGAAATATGATGGACATCTCCAGAAAAAGCAGATGTCTGGTTGTTTGAGGTACAATCTGTTAGTCATTTTTTATATAAACACGTTTTTTGCTTGAAACAAACACTGATAGACAAAGCATGGTCATTTAGACTTGGGTATTTGGCAGATATTTTCTCAAAAATGAAGGAAGCAAAACAGTTACTTCAATGAAAAACTGACATTATTTGCTACCAAAGATCAAATTTGATCTTTCAAGCAAAATTTAATATATTTGAAAACTTGCATCTACCACCACAAGCTTGGCAGCCACCCAATATTTAAAATTGTTCTTATGACATGGGTGGTGAAGTTAACGATTGTGATTTTTGGATATTATATAATTAAATACATCAATATTTAGAGATTTGTGTAACTCAGTGAACAAACATTTTCCAAATGTCAGATTCATTAGCTTGGTTTCATATTTTACATTGCAATGACCTTATCTGTTACAACTAACACTTATAAAGCTTTGATATAGTATCAAAAGGGAATATTCACAATTCTCTGAAAAAGCTATTAAAATCCTCCTTTTTCAAACTTCATATCAGTGAAATGATAGATTTTCTTTACATATTTCAACAAAAAAAAAACATATCACAAAAGATACCACTAAATGCAAAGTAGATATCAGAGTACAGCTGAGATATGGTCAAAGCAAATAGATGGGATGGACCCTCCACTTAAAATTTGATTTGAATGTTGCCTACATAGACCAAAAGAGTATGCAAAGATTTATTACTCACCTAAGAGATTTTCTGGGTAGAGCAGGGAAGGCTCCCAAGCACATCAAAAAGTAGTGTGAGAAAGAAATAAGGGGTAAATGGCCTTGGATTTGATTTTGTTTAGGGGATGAAGTCGTACCAGGGTTTGCATGCTTTGAACTCCTCACTGGTGCCAAAGTGTGCATGCTTTATTATCAGCTGTTCCAGTTATGGGACAAAAGGGGAGGAGGTGGGGAAAGGACTTAAAAGTTGTCAACAGACAAACCTTAAAAACAGAATCAAACACTTTGTTACAAGCTATTTTCTGTTAGATAAAACATTCAAAAGATTTGCAAAAAGTGTAAAAAATGCCGCCCTTCTCATTAATTTTTTTTATTTGGAAAAATGTAATTTTATTTTTCAAAAGATGATATTTATGCTAATGTGTAATTGGTTTACTGTTGTTATTTTTAAAGCATATTTTTAAATTAAATTTAAAGAAGCAAAGAAGGTAATTATATAAGGAAGATATCAATTCATCAAGAGGATATAACAATTGTAAGTATTTATGCGCTCAACATTGGAGCACCTAAATATATAAAGCAAACATGAACAGATCTTAAGGGAGAAATAGACAGCAATACAATAATAGTAGGAAACTTCATTACCTCACTTTCAACAATGGTTAGATCATTCAACAGAAAGTCAATAATGAATCATTGGACTTAAACAACATGTAAACTAGATGAAACTAAAAGACATTTCATCTAACTGCAGCAGAATACACGTTCTACTTAAGGGCATTTGGCTTACTCTTGAGGATACATCAAATCTTAGGCAACAAAACAAGTCTTGTAAATGTAAGAATATTGAAATCATATCAAGCATCTTTTCTGACCACAATGGTGTAAAACTAGAAATGAATTATAAGAAAAAATCTAGAAAATTAAAAAATATGTAGAGATTAAGTAACATGCTTCTGAACAACCAAGAGGTCAAAGAAAAAATCAAAAGAAAAATTTTTAAAAATATCTTGAGACAAATAAAAATGGAGGCACATATCAAAACTTATGGGACACACCAAAAGCACTTCTTAGAGGGAAGATTTTATATTTCTTAATGTGAACGCCTACATTAAGATAAAAGAAAGATCTCAAATAAATAATCTAACTTTACACCTCAAACAACTAAAAAGAGAAGAACAAATTAAGCCTAAAGTTAATAGACGGACAGAAATAACAATGATCTGAGTGGAAATAAATGAAATAGAGACTAAAACGACAATACAAAACATCAAGGAAACAAGAAGCTGTGATTTTGAAAAGATGAACAAAATAGGCATTTAGCTACACTTACCAAGAAAACAAAAGAGAGGACTCAAATAAAATGAAAAATGACATAGGAAACATTGCTGCAGATAGCAAAGAAATATAAAGGATCTTGAGATTACTATGAACAATTATATGCCAAAAATTTGGACAATCTAAAAGAAATGCATAAATTCCTAGAAACGGACAACCTACCGAGACTATTATGAATAAATAGAAAATCTCAACAAATCTATAATGAGTAAGGAGACTGGATCGGTAATTAAAAAACTTCTAATCTAGAAAAGCCCAGGACCAGATGGCTTCACTGGTGAGTTCTACAAAACATTTAAAGAATTAACACAAATTCTTTTGAAACTTTTCCAAAAAATTGAAGGGAAGGGAACTCTCCCAAACTAATTTTGTGAGGCCAGCGTTACCCTGGCACCAAATCCAGATAAGAACACTACAAGAAAAAAAAAATTATAGATAATATCCTTGATGAAGATAGACACAAACAAAATATTAGAAAACCAAATTCAATAACACATTAAAATTGTCACACATCATGACCAAGTGGGATTTATGCCTTGGATGCAAGGATGGTTCAACATTCACAAATCAATAAATGTGATACATCACATTAATAGAATGAAAGATAAAAATCATATGATTATCTTAGCAGATGTAGAAAAACCATTTGACAAAATACATCTTTTCATAATAAAAACCCTCAACAAATTAGGTATAGAGGGAACATACCTTAAGATAATAAAAGCCGTATGTGATGAGCCTACAGCAAACATCATAGTCTATGTTGAGAAGTTGAAATTGTTTCCTCTATGAAAAGAAACAATACAAAATTACCCACTCCCACCACTCCTATTCCACATAATACTGGAAGTCTTACTGGAGCAATCATGCAAGAAAAAGAAAAAACTGGCATTCAAAATTGGAAAGAAGAAGTAAATATGTGTCTGTTTGTAGAAGACGTGATCTGTTTTTTTTTTTTTTTTGAGGAAGATTAGCGCTGAGCTAACATCCACTGACAATCCTCCTCTTTTGCTGAGGAAGATTGGCCCAGAGCTAACATCCGTGCCCGTCTTCCTCTACTTTATATAGGGGACGCCTGCCACAGTATGGCTTGCCAAGCAGTGCCATGTCCACACCCGGGATCCAAACTGGTGAACCCCGGGCAGCTAAAGTGGAACATGCACACTTAACTACTGTGCCACTGGACCAGCCCCAAGACATGATCTTATATCTAGAAGATCCTAAAGACTTCACAGAAAAACTGTTAGAATTAATAAACAAATTCAGTAATACTGCAAGACACAAAATCAATGCATAAAAAATAATTGAGTTTCTGTATGCTAACAATGAATTATCAGAAAGAGAAATAGAACAATCTCATTTACAATAGAATAAAAAAGAATAAAATAATTAGGAATAACTTAACCAAAGAGGTGAAAGATTCATACACTGGAAACCATAAAACATTGTTGAAAAAAATTGAAGAAGACACAAATAAATGGAAAAACTATTCTGTGCTAGCAGATTAAAAGAATTAATATTGTCAAAATATCCATACAACCTAAAGTAACTTATAAAATCAATGTAAACTCTATCAAAATTCCAATAGTATTTTTGAAGACAAATGGAATAAACAACTCTAAAATTCATATATGGAACCAGAAAAGACCCCAAATACCCTCAGCAATCTTGAGAAAGCAGATCAAAGCTGAAGCATATCACTTTCTGATTTTAAATTATATTGCAAAGCTATAGCAATCAAAAGAGCATGGTATTGGCATAAAAACAGACACATTAGGGCTGGCCCAGCGGCATAGTGGTTAAGTTCGCACGCTCCACGTAGGCAGCCCAGGGTTTATAGATTTGGATCCTGGGTGCAGACTTACACACCGCTTATCAAGCTATGCTGTGGCAGGTGTCCCACATATAAAATAGAGGAAGATGGGCACAAATGTTAGCTCAGGGCCAATCTTCCTCAGCAAAAAAGAGGAGCACTGGTGACGGATGTTACCTCAGGGCCAAACTTCTTCTTCAAAAAAAACCAGACACATAGATCAATGGGACAGAATAGACAACACAAAAATAAACCCAATTGTACATGATCGATTGATTTTTGCAAAGGACCCAAAAATATACAATGGAGAAATGGTAATCTTTTCAAAGAATGGTGTTGAAAAACTAGATAGCCATATGCAAAAGAATGAAACTGGACCCCTACCTTAAACCATTCTCAAAAATCAACTCAAAATGGATTAAAGACTTGAATGTAATACCTGAAATCATAAAAATCCCAGAAGAAAATCAAGGTGGTAAGTTTCTTGACTTTGGTCTTGGCAATAAGTTTTTGTATTTGACACCAAAAGCAATAGCAAGAAAAGCAAAAATAAATAAGTGAGATTGCATCAAACTAAAAAGTTTTTGCACAGTAAAGAAAACTAGCAACAAAATGAAAAGCCAATATAAGGAATGGGAGAGAATATTTGCAAATAGCATGTCTGATCAGGGGTTAATATCCAAAATAAATTCCAAACCCATACAACTCAATAGTAAAAAAGCAAATAATTCAATTAGAAATGGACAAAGAACCTGAATAGAAATTTTTCCAAAGAAGACATACAGACTATATATAGTTCATAACAACTTATTGTGTAATTGAAATTTGCTAAAAGAGTAGAACTTAAACGTTTTCACCAATAAAAAGGTAAATATGTGAGGTGATGGATGTGTTAATTAACTTAATTGGTGGAACCCTTTCACAATGCGTATGTATATCAAACCATCAAGTCTCACTCTTTAAATATCTTATAATTTTATTTGTTAATTATACCTCAATAAAGCTGAGGAGAAAAAAGAAAAGAAATATCTCAAACCACCTAACATTATACCACAAGGAATCAGGAAAAAATTATATACATATTTTAAATTTTTCTGAATTTTAATTTCTAATGTGGTAAATATTAACAGAAAAGTCTCACAAAATGAAAGTCCTTTACAGTACTCTATACACTCAAAATATTTTTGAGTGTAAAGAGTTCTTGGGACAAAAGCATTTAAAAATCACAGTCCTAGAACTTCAGAAGATGTTATACTTCCTACAGAATTATAGTTTTTTCCTTACTCATTAGCGATAGAACTTTTCAAATAAAATGTCAAGTAGAATCCCAATATATAAAACAAATTTAATATGAACTATTCTGATTGAACCTGGTCATGAGAATTGACTCCCTTCTAACCTTTTGGGCTTTCTAGGTTTTATGAAATATAGTGTAAAAGCTGATGCTCTAGGGTGTCAGAAAATAAAAGTACTGTCTGAGCTTGATTTCTTCATGACAACATCACTTACTCTTCAACTTTGTCTTCCACAAATAGTCCCCATACATTTTGAATAAGTTAAATTCATCAATATCCACTCTTTTTTGGGGGGAGGGTCTCTATGTTTTAATATATTCCCATTCTTCTTTCTGAAATGACCTTATTACTCACTTTTCAGGTCTCAATCAACCTCCAATAGTGAAGATCTAAGATCCATTGTCTCCTATAACATGGCTATATTTCCTAAAATATTTAATTCAACTTCTCTTAATATCCAGCAATTCCACTGCTTTGAATTTATCCTCTGAATATGCTTAATCATTTAGAAAAAGACAAGTGTACAAAAAAGGTTATTGCTGCAGTGATCGCAATAGCAAAAAGCTAGAAACAACCTAAATGTTCATCAACCAAAGGCTATAGTTAAATAAAATATGGCACATCCAAATAATGTAAGAGATATAGAGACAAAGATATTCTACAATGGATAAATCACATTGTAGAATAGTATGTATAATAAAATTCTAAATCTTTATAAATTAAAAACTTACATGAGGAAAATTATATCATAATCAAAGTTAAAAAACCAATGAAAAAGCAATTAAAAATATTTGCAATACATAGGACAAAGGGCAAATAGTCTCAACATGTGAAGACTTCTCATAAATATATCAGAGGAATACCAAATCCTGAGAGAAAAATTAGCTTAGAATATGAACAAGAAAAACACTTAAAATATATAAATGGCTTATAGACATATGAAAAGTTGTGTAACATCATTCATAATTAAAGAAATGCAAAGTAAAAAAAACAGTTAAAATTTCCTCTTGTCAAAATGACAAATATCAAAATGTTTAATAATGCTCAATGTGAAAGAGAGTATGGGTAAAAAGGCAGTTTCATAAAATGTTTATGGGAATGTTAAATAATGGACTTCTCTGTAGGGCAGATTAGCAGAATTATTAAATCTTAAAATGCTCATACCCTTTGACTCAGTGATTCCAAATCCAGGAATTTATCCTACAGATTTACTTCTGCATTGTAGAAACCTTGCATATGAGGATGTTTAATGCAGCATTACTGTAAGAACCAAAGTCTTAGGTTTAGTTAAATAGATCGTGGTGCATCCAAACAATGGAATACTGAGCAACTTTATTTTTCAAAGCTGTTTGACTTTAAAAATTGACTTTTGGAGCCAGCCCCATGGCTGAGTGCTTGGGTTCATGTGTTCCGCTTCGGGAGCCTGGGGCTTGCCAGTTTGGATCCTGGGCACAGATCTGTGCACCACTCATCAGGCCATGCTATGGCAGCATCCCACATGGAAGAGCTGGTGTGACTTACAACTAGGATATACAACTATGTGCTGTGGCTTTGGGGAGAAAAAAAAGAGAGAGAGGAAGATCGGCAAGAGATGTTAGCTCAGGGCTAATCTTCCTCACCGAAAAGCATAACTTAAAAAAAATTTGTTTTTAAGGGTCCTTCTCACCCAAACTTCTTTCTCAATCGCAGAAAGAGATGGGCAGTTAAAAGAAAAAAATATCTTAGAAGATCAGTCTTTTTTTTTTAACATTGTTGAGCTATAATTGACTTTAGTACTACACTGTCTTGATTACTATAGTGTTATAATAAATCTTGAAGTCAAGTAGTGCAAGTCCTCCAACTTCGTGTTTCTTTTTCAAAGCTATTTTGACTATTCTACACCTTTTCCACTCCCATACAAATTTTAATACTAGCTTGACAGTTACTACCACAACATTCTCATGAAATTTTGGCTAGGATTATATTGAATTTACAGATGAATTTGGTGAGAATTGATTTCTTAAATATATGGATTCTTTGGATCTCTAAACATGATATATTCATCATTTATTTAAATCTTTAATTTCTCTTAGAAATGTTTTGTGCTTTGCAGTATACTGGCCTATTACATCTTTTGTCGGATTGGCGTCTTTTTATTACATATGTTTGTATTGTAAATGATATTACTTTTTAATTTCAATATCCAAAAATTCATTGCTAGTATATAAAAATATGAGTGAGTGACACTGAGGAAACAGCATTTCCAGAGAGACATATCAAGGAGGCTTAAAAATGGGCACTGCAACAGGATTCATGATAGACTTGCAAAGGCTCCACATATTTCACCAATACAGGCCTGCCCCTCACACACGCCCTGCTCCTTGCGCCTACCCTGCCCCTCAAGGTGAACCCACTTGCCCCACTGTGGCAGTCCTACACACTCTTCCTATGTGGGCCCACAAGTTTCCTGAGGGCTTGCCGTTGCATGGGGTTAGTCCCTAGGGTGGGTTCCAATCCCCTGGCTGAGCTGGATTAAATCAGTGCTCTAGTGGGTAGAGCAGACCGCTGTGCTAACAGTCCAGGGGAAGAACTCTAATACATCTGCCAGAGTCTGTGTCAGCACACCTGTACTAGGTCACAATAATGGCTACTCCCATCGTCTCAGTCCCTAGGGAGGTGGTCCCAGCTTGGGGAGGTCTCACCTATTGCTGAGATGCACCCAGAGCCTATCAAGTGAGTCTCTTTTCACCAAAGGACTATGCACCTTCCTTTCTGATGATTTTATGTTGCTTTCCAAAACAGACGAATTTGTGCATGGGTCTTTTAACAGCTGGCCTTTTCTTTCCCTTATGTTTGAAAGATTTTCTGGTGGTATTCCCTGTTGTCATTATTATTCAGTAAAATCAGATATTATGACAATCATCTCAGATGTGCTGAGTCCAAAGGCTGCTTATTGTGTCAAAGCTCTCCCACTCAGAGCCTCCACTCCTCCAGGGAATGCTTTGTACCTTAAGATTGCTCCCAGCTGTGAAGTGTCATGGATATAATGTGGCTTTTTCCTCTCCAGACAGGAATTTCTGCCTCTTCCACCTAAGTCAGCACTGTCCTTTGTTGTGGGGGTTCTTTTCATCCAGTTTTCATTTCTCTCTCAGGGGTAATTGATCCAAGGGAAGTTGTAAGTTTGTTGTTTCTGTGGGAGGAGGGGAGTTCAGAGTCTTCTTCCACCACTATCTTCCCAGCAATGGGTCCTGTTTTATAAGGGCACTAATTTCATTCATGAGGGCTTTGCTGTCATGATCTAATCACCTCCCAAAGGTCCCCATCTCCAAATAGGATCACATTAGGGATTAGGTCTCAACCTATGAATTTGGGGCAGACACAAACATGCTGTTTATAGCATTCTGCTCCTAGTACCCCAAAATTCTTCTCTTTCTTCAATACAAAATACATTCCTTCCATCCCAGTGGCCCCAAAGTCTTAACCTGTTTCAGCATCAATTCTGTTTTCAAGAGGAAGGTCTCCAAATCACACCTATTGAGACTGAGAAATCCCATGATCTTCTGTCTGCAAGCTGGAGACCCAGGAAAGCCACTGGTATAGATCCAGTCCAAACCCAAGGACCTGAAAGCCAGGGGAGCCAATGGCGTAAGTCCCAGTCCAAGTCTGAAGTCCCAAGAATCAGGAGCACATATATCCAAAGGCAGGAGAACATGGATGTCCCAGCTTTACAGAAAGAGTCAGCTCATCCTTCCTCCATCTTTTTGTTGTGTTCAGGCCCTCAATGCATTGGATGATGCCAACACTCATTGGTGTGGGCAATCATCTTTACTCTGTCTACTGATTTAAGTGATAATCTCTTCCAGAAACTCACTCACAAACACATCTAAAAATAATGTTTTACAAGCTATCTGGGCATCCCTTAGACCAACAAAACTGACACATAAAATTAATCATGGCAGGTGTACCTTAAAATATTAAAAATAGAATTATCATATGATTCAACAATTCTATTTCTGGGTGTATACCTAAAAGAATTAAAAGCAGAGTCTCCAGGAGACATTTGTACACCCATGTACATAGCAGCATCATTCACAATAACCAAAAGATGGAAACAACCCAAGTGCCCATCAGTGAATGAATGGATAAACAAAATATGGTATATACCTACAACAGGATATTATTCAGCCTTAGAAAGGAATGAAATTGTGACATATGCTACAGCATGGATGAACCTTGAGGACATTATGCTTAGTCGAGTAAGCAGTCATTAAAGACATTACTCCACTTGTATGAATCACCTACAGTAATCAAATTAATAGAGATAGAAACTATAAATGTGGGTGCTGGAGTTGAGAAGAGAGAGGATTGGAGCTGTTGTTTAATGGGTATGGAGTTTCAGTTTTGCAAGATGAAAAGAGTTCCGGAGATTGCTTGCACAAAGATGTAAATATACCTACCACTGCACTGTACATTAAAAAATTGTTAAGATTAAAAATTTTATGTTGTGTTAACCAAATTTTATTTACTTATCTGTCAACAGAGACTTGGGTAGCGACGACCTTTTATAGATTGTGAATAATGTTGCTGTGAACATGGATGTACAAATGTCTTTTCAAGAATTTACTTTCAATTCTTTTGGATATGTGCTGAGAAGAGAAATTTCTGAATGATATAGTAAGTCTATTTTTAATTTATTGAGGAACTACCATACTGTTTTCCATAGCAGCTGTACCATTTTATATTCCCACCAGCAGTACACAGGGTTCCAATTACTCCACAACTTCACCAATGCTTATTTTATGTTTTCCCAATGGTAGACATCTTAATGGATGTATGGTTGTATCTTATTGTGGTTTTCATTTGCGTTTACAATATGACTAGTGGTATTGAAAACCTTCTTATTTGCTTATTGACCATTTGCATATCTTCTTTGGACAAATATTGATTCAATTTGGTTCAATTTTGATTGGGCTGTTTGTTTCTTTGTTGTTGAATTGGAAGTGTTATTTATATATTCTAGATAGTAGCCACTTATCAGTTATATGACTTGCAAATATTTTCTCCCATTTTTCAAGTCATGTGTTTGTTTATTTTTTCCTTTGGTGCAAAGAAGTTTTTTAATTTTGATGCATTCCACTTTATCTATTTTAAATTTTGTTGCTTGTGCTTGGTGTCATATCCAAGAAATCACTGGCAAAGCCAATGTCAGAAGATTTTCTATGTTTTCTTCTAAGAATTTTACAGTTTTAGGTATTATGTTTAGGTCTTTGATCCACTTTACTTACTTTTTGTATATGGTAAGATAATGCTTCAACTTCATTCTTTCATGGGTGGATATTCAGTTTTCCCAAAACCATTTGTTGAAAAGGCTGTCCCTTCTCCATTGAATGGCCCTGACACTCTTTTTAAAAATCATTTGACCACATATGAAGGGATTATTTGTGGGCTCTATATTTATCCCATTCATCTGTAAGTCTGTCTTTATGCCAGCAATGTTGTTTTGTTTTGTTTTTACTGTAGCTTTGTAGTCAGTATTGAAATCAGGAAGTTAGAGATCTCCAACTTTGTTTTTCTTTTAAAAGACTGTCTTGGTTATTTGGAGTCCCTTGAGATTCCATACGAATTTTAGGATGAATTTTTCTATTTTTGCAAATAACACCATTGGGATTTTGATAAGGATTGCATTGAATCAGTAGATCACTTTGGTTGGTATTGACATCATAACAATATTAAGTGTTCCAATCCATAAATACTCAATATCATTCCATTTATTTGTGTCATCTTTAATTTCTTTCAAAAAATGCTTGTAGTTTTCACTATACAAGTCTTTTGTACCTGTGCATTGCTTTTGCTGTATCCTATAAGTTATTGTACGTTGTTTTCATTTTCCTTTGTCTCAGGTATTTTTTTATTTTCCCTTGTGATTTCTTCTTCTACTCATTGGTTATTTAAGAGTGTTATTTAACTTCCACATACTTGTACTTTTTCTAATTTTCACTCTGCTATTTATTTGTAGTCCCATGGTAATCAAAAAAGATACTTTGTATGATTTCAATCCTTTATATTTATTAAGGCTTTTGTGACCTAACATATGGTCTATATTAGAGAATGTTTCATGTGCACTTGAGAAAAATGTGCATTATCCTCTTCTTGGATGGTTGTTCTGTACATCCAATTGGTCTACAGTGTTGTTCAAGTCCTGTGTTTCCTTAATAATCTGCATGGTTATTCTATTTATTATTGAAAATGGAGCATTAAAGGTATCTACTTTTAGTCTCATTGCTTTTAAGATTTTTCTTTATCATTTGTTTTGATAAATTTAATTATTGTATGCCTTGCTGTAGTTTCCCTCATGTTTCTTATGCTCAGAGAATATTGAACTTCTTAAATCTATGGGCATATAATTTTCAACAAATTTGAAAAATTATCAGCCATAATTTCTTCAAATATTTTTCTGTTTCTGCAATTTTCGCCTCTCCTTTGTGATCTCCAATTACACGTATATGAGCTGCTTAAAGTTCTACTAAATCTCAATGTTACTCTTTTCATTTTTTTCTGTTTCATTTTGTAGAGTTTTTATTTCTACAACTTTACATTCACTAATCTTTTCTTCTGAAATGTGAGTTTTTCTGTGAGTACCTTCCAGCTTATTTTTTGTCTCAGACAAAAAAAAAAATCTCCAGATGTTTAACTTGATTCTTTTCTCATTTTCCATATATCTACTTAACATGCTTAATCTTTCTTCCATGTTCTTGGTCATATGGAGTAAAATTATAATAACTGCTTTAATGTCCTGTTCTAATAGTTATATCACATGTGTCATTATCTGTTTCAGTTTTGATTGGTTGATTTTCCTTCCCATTATGGGTCCTATTTTCCTGCTTCCTTTCAAGCCTGATAATTTTTATTGCTTACCAGATATTGTTCATTTTACTTTGTTCAGTGATAGATATTTTTGGACTTTTATAAGTATTCTCGACTTGGGATTTTGGATGCAGTGCAGTTACTAGAAAACAGTTTGATCCTTTTGAGTTTTCCCTTTAATATTTGTTAGGCAAGAGAAGAGCAGTATTTAATTTAAGGCTATTTTGCCCCAGTATTGAGGAAAACCCCTTCTGAACATGTTCCACAATACCATGTGAATCTTGTGGTTTTCCAATCTGACTTGTGTTCCAGGACTTCCTGTCCCAATATGAATGATGGGTCTTGTTCCCTTTAAATGTTTCAGGTAATTGTTTCCTTAGCCTGTGTTAGTTTCCTCATAAGCATGTGCTCTGCAGTACTGCTGAGTACTTGAGAGGGTAGAACATACAGTATCTAGTTACAGATTGTGGATTATAGAGTCAAAAATCCTGATTTTTAATCTTGGCACAATATTTACTAATTCTATGAGTTTGGGCAAGTTACATATCCTCTTTGTACCTTTGTTATGTCATATGAAAAATAGTGTAATAACAGTGCTTATCTCATAAGATTACTCTCAGTATTGAAGTAGTTAATATATGTGAAGGATTTAGAATATGGCTTGGTACATTTTGAGTTCTCTATATGCTTTTATTATTATTATGGAGTATTGTATACGCATTAAAATAATGTTTTCAAAGGATATTTAGCATGTTGGAAAGTCCTCTAATATAATGTCATGTGAAAAAACAAAGAAAAATATTGAAAAGAAATACAGCCAAATGTTAACAAAGTCTTTCTGGGTAGAAACATATGCTAAAGCTTTTATTTTCATTTTTATTCAAAATTATATTTTCCAAATTTCCCTCAATAAACATCTTTTGTCCTTTACATGTAGCTGTATTCAAATTTTTAGTCAACTACTAATCATGTTTTAATCAACAAGCAATACAGGAATACATTCTTATTCTAAAAGATTTAAGCAATACATAGAAACATAGAATAACTTAAAATTGAATCACCACAAACCTTGCTAAAAAGATAAATACTAGGCTCCATCCTCACAGATTCTGATTCACTTGATCTGAAGGTACGTCATGCAAATCTGCATTTTGAGAAGCATCTGAGTTATTCTGCTGTCTATGGACTGAACTTTGAGAAATATTACCTTGGGAAGACAGAGAAAAGTTCTTTTTTTATGAACACAACCCAATTCATTTCTTTCCCCTTCAGAAACATATCACTTTTACAACCAGCAAAAAACAGGCATTCATGATGGGAGTTGGATACCCACACAGCAAGAAATCAAGGGCAACATATGTAGAATCAAAAGTTGTAGTCAACCAATGCTAAATTTAATCACATACTTCAATAATTTGCTGGCAAATTTGACAGATGTTAGCTGCATTTAGTTTCACTCATCCACAGAACAAAATAAATAAATGAATAAATGTTGAAATTGGGGTAACAATGGCTGCAAATTAAAACTGGAAATATGTCAAATGCTTTGAGATGTGAACTCTACGTCACTCCTAATGCCATCAAGTCAATACTCTATTTAAAACTCATTAGTGGCTCCCCGGGAGAAAATCTCCATCATTATATTTGAACTCCTGACTCGTTGTGGATTCTCTACAATAACTCCCCACCATCTCTACTCAAACTCATCTTCTAATACTCAACAATAATCCTGTCACGATAAGCTTCTTAGGAAAAATGAATGTTGTATTCATTTTCAACTCCTTGGATTTGTTCCTATAGTTCCCACACTAAATCTTTCCACCTCTTCCAACCCATATATTCCTTAAGGTCCAACTCAAGGCTTCTACAGATTCTCTAACCCTTCTCTCTTTTGAAAGCCAGAGTGCAATTCAAAAACTCTTAATAAACGCACGTGAATAAGACAGGTTCCTTGCTCTCAAGAGAATTCACAGTTTAGTAAACCAAACACATCGTGTACATTTGGTGAGTATATCTCATTTCTTTGGTAAATCAAAGACAAGGTGGATATACACACATATACACATACATATGCAAATATACATACATGCATATATTGTATATTTCAAGCAGGCTTCAGAAACATCATTCTCAGCAGTGATTCTCACTTTCCATTATTATAGTTGTAGATATAAAACTAGATGTAAAAGATGTAGAAGACTGACTAAATAGACAAAGAAATATTCTATGATTTGTATATTTCTTTAATGTTAATTTTTCCACTTTATTACCCCATTTGCTTCTTTCTCTTAAATAGTGTCTACATGGAAAAAAATTGAGTTCTGGTTAGATTAGATTTTTTATATGTATCTGCTTATTCTATTTTTATTTCTGTTTCTTTACATTTCCATTTAAACTTTGAAAACATCATAATAGAAAAACGACTCATATTTCAGTCAGCAATAACTATGTGCTCTTTGAAGACAGAATTATATATTATGAAAATCAAATGAAATAATGTATGTTCAGGCACTCTAAAAATTATAAAATACAAGTGATCATCAGCATTATCATTTCTTTATCTTACATAGTCAAAGTCCATGGTGAAGAATCAATAAATATTTGTTGAATTATTTTCTTATCAATTCAGTACTATTTTCCATCAAGGGAGAGTGACATATGAGGATATGTAGTCTTTTTTGCTACATTTCCTTTAAGTCTGAAGAAATAGAAATATCGAATCCATGATGAACAATTCCATTGTTTTTATTTTGATTCATCTGAAAAGAAAAAAATAAGAATCGGAATTAACTGCATCACATTCTTCTCCATTCATAAATATTTTCTAAAAAAATTCAGTTACTACTCATACTACCCACACAAAACCCAAAAAGTCAAGCAATGCAAAACAAAATAAAACAAAAAGTAATATGTTAGTTTAAAAGAGAAAGAAGTGGAGTGACATCACCAAGATGATGACATAGATCATTCCCAATATGATGCCACTCACAAGAAAAAAAAAACCTAACATTTATTCATAGACAAGACATCACTGTGGTAATCCTAGAACACGGAGGTGAGGCTGAAGCAACCCTCTGCACCACAGAGACTGAGATGGACTGCAATAGAAGGGTAAGAGGAATGGCTACACTCTGCACCACTCCTCCCCTAGGCTGGGGAAGCATCACACTGAGAAGGTTCCCCTGAGGCTATGGTTCCTCCAGTGGTGAAAAGTGAACCCAAGATGGACATCCAGCTCCTCCAGCATTGTGAGTAGCTTCTTTAGAGACCCAGTCTGGTCTCACAGTGATTGTGGGGGAATCTTCAGGGCTTGACCACTGGGAATTGGATTGTAATCAGGTAGGAGGAAGGGGCTTGCAGCAACCAGCTCTTGGACCTTGGTAGACTGTGTTCCTACCTGCAGTGCCCAAGTAGAAGTTCCAACTAGTGGCTTTGCTCATCTGAAAAGCCAATATAATGGTGCAGTCTGATCAGGGAACATGGCAGAGCACAGGTCTGCCTGATTTGAGGCCTCAAACAATGAGTCTTTTCAGTCGTGGAAACTAGTTTGCCTTCTGCCCAGGCAGGAGAGCTAAGTCACAACCCTGAACACTGCCGAGTGTAGTTCCCAGCCCTGTCTAACCAAGAAGCCTGGATAGAAGACCTGAGAGGCTGATTAGCCTAGCAAAACTTGAGCAGAGAGCTCAGCAGGCAGTGCTGACTGTTTGAAGGGCAGTCAGGGTCCTCATTAAGCTAGGGAAAATGGAGCATGGTACTGCTTGAGTCAAGACCACAAACAAAGAGCCTTGCCATCCTTAGAGCTGGTTCCACCACCTTGCCTGGGCAGGGGAGCTAATTCATAGCCTCACCCATCGCTTAGGGTACCTCCTGGCTCACATGACCCAGATGTTTAGACTGAGCAACTGGGAAACTGCTTGGCTCAGCAGCACTAGAGCAGAGTCTGGCCAGTGGCTCTGCCTGTTTGCAGAGCCAAGCCAATGCTTCTGTCTAGTCAGAGAGTTTGATGCATAGTTATGCTTGATGAACTCCTAAAACAAGAGCCTTACCAGCCTTAGGGGCTGTTCTGTGGTTCCCCCCTGGGCAGGAAAGCTAATTATTAGCCTGAGCCAAATCTGCATACAGGCTCCAACTGGACCTGGCTAGGAAACCTAAGCTGAGCTCCTGGAAATCTGTGTAATACTGCAACTTTGATTACAATGGCACCTAAGCAGAGAGCCTGCCAGTGGCCTTACCCATTGACAGAGTTAATATGGTGGCCCATCAGGCTAGGGAACTTGATGCATAGTTCTGCCAAATTTGATCCTTGAACGAGAGCCTTGCCAGCCTTAGTGCCTGCATGAGTGTTTTGCCTGGGCAGGGAAACTAATTCAGACCCTTGCCAATTGCTGAATCCAGCCTTCAGCTGACTCAACAAAGGAATCTAACCACAGCACATGGGAAGCTGTGTAGTTCATCCTACAGCCCTGCTTACAGTGTCACTTGAGAGGAGAAAAGAAGCTGTGGTTTTCCCCATCTGCAGAGCAAAATTGGGCAGCGTATTCAATGCACAGTCTTGCCTGATTTGGGTCCCCAAACAATGAGCCATGCAGGCTTTGGGGCCTGTTCTGCTGCCCTGCCAGGGCAGGGAAGCTAAGTCACAGTCCCATCTACTACTGAGTATAGTACTTAGTCTTGACCATCTAGGAAGCCTGAGCAGAGAACCCAGGCAACTGCAGAGCCAATCCTACCACCTTACTTGGGTAGGGAACCAAACCAGCAGTTTTCCACAACAGTTCTCAGCCAGTGGTACGATCCCTACCAACCTCAGAGCACATTCAGTGGCCTCATCCAAAACTAGACCCTGATAGCAAGTCCCACTTGCCCAAGGAGGCTACCAGCCTATACAGAGCTCCAAGGTGAGAAGACTGGCGAAGAACTGTCTCTTCCAAAGCAAATCTTTAAAATCTGGAAGACAAGACTGCTTACACAAATGCACAGATACCAACCTAAGGAATCAAGGATCATGAAAAATCAGGTAAACATGACATACCCAAGAAAACCAATAAAGCTCTGGTAACTGACCCAAAGTAAATGGAGATCTACAAACTATCAGACAAGGAATTCAGAATAATCCTCTTACAGAAGTTTAGTGAACTACAAGAATGCAGAGACAGACAAATAAATGAAATTAAGAAAACAATACATAAACAAAATGAGAAGTTCAACAAAGACAGAAACCATCAAAAAAAAAAAAGAACACAGAAATCCTAGAGCTGAAAAATACAATGACTGAATTGAAGAATTCAATAGAATCTTCAAATCACACTTGATTATGTGGAAGAGTGTCCTAGAAGACAGGGCATTTGAAATTATCCAAAGGAACAAAAACAAAAAAGAATGCAAATTATTAAATAAAGTCTATGGGATAAAATCAAAAGAAACAATATCCCCCTTATGGGAATTCCAGCAGAAGAAGAGAAAGAGAAAGGGACAAAAAGTATATTTAAAAGAATAATGGCTACAAACTTCCCAAACCAAACCAGGGGAGAGAAATTGACATCCAGATCCATGAGGCCCAAAGGACCCCAAATAGGTTGAACCCAAATAGGGCTACATGGAGACACATTATAATTAAACTGTCAAAAATGAAAAACAAAGAAATAATTTTGAAAGCAGCAAGAGAAAAGAGAGAAGCTACATACAAGGGAACTCCTATAAGACTATTGGCAGTTTTCTCAACAGAAATTTTTCACACCAGGAAAGAACAGGATGATATATTCAAAATAATGAAAGACAAAACGAGACTGGAAAACTAAAGGGGAAAGAAAAAGTATCTAGAGATAAATGAAAATGGAATCACAACATACCAAACTTATAGAATGCAGCAAAAGCAGTTCTAAGAGGGAAGTTTTTAGCTATAGACACATACATCAGGAAAATGGAAAGGTTTCAAATAAACAACCCAAGTCTATACCTTAAGAAAGCAAAAAGAGAAAAATGCCCTACACCCAAAGTACCAAAATAAAGGAAATAATAAAGATTAGAGCAGGAATAAATGAAATAGAGAACAGAAAAACAATAGAAAACATTAACAAAACTAAGACTTGGTTCTTTGAAAAAGTAAACAAAATAGACAAAACTTTAGCCAGACATACCAAGAAAAAAGAGACAGGAGTTAAATCACCAAAATTATAAATGGAAGAGGAGACATTACAACTGACATCACAGAAATACAAAAGAGCATAAGAGGATACAATGAATAACGATGTGTTAACAATCTAGACAACCTAGAATAAATGGATAAATTCTTAGAATCATGCAACCCACCAAGACTGAATCAAGAAGAAATAGAAAATCTGAATAGAACAATTACTAATATGTATTAAATCGGTAATCAAGAATCTTCCAACAAAGAAAATCTCAGGACTAGATGGTTTCACTGGTGAATTTTTAACAGACATTTGAAGAGGACTAAACACCAGTCCTTCTCAAACACTTCCAAAAACTTAAATTCCCAAACTAATTTTTCAAGGCCAGCATTACCTGATCTCAAAGCTACAAAGGAACACTACAAGAAAAGAAAACTACAGGCCAATATCCCTGACCAATATAGAAGCAAAAATTCTCTATAAAATAAGAGCAAATGAAATTCAGTAGCACTTTCAAAGGATTATTCACCATAATCAAGTGTGATTTATCCTTGTGATGCAAGAATGATTCAATATAAGCAAATCAATAAATGTGATGCATCACATTAATAAAATAAAAGACTAAAATCATGATCATCTCAATAGATGCAGAAAAAGCATTTTAAAATCTTCAACAGCCATTCATGATTTAAAAAATATAAGAAATTAGGTATAGAAGGAATGTACTTCAACATAATAAAGGACATGTATGAGTAGCCCAAGCTAATATCATATTCAATAGCAAAAATTTAGAAATTTTTCCTCTAAGATTAGAAACAATACAAGGGTGCCCACTCTCACCACTCCTATTCAACATAATACTGGAAACCCTAGCCAGAGTAATCAGGCAAAATAAATAAATGCATAAATAAATAAAAGTTATCAGAATTGGAAAAGAATTAAAATTGTCTCTATTTTCAGATGACAGTAATTTTTATATAGAAAACCCTAAAGACTCCACAAAAACACTGCTAGATCTAATCAGCAAAGTCTGAATTCAGCAAAGTCCCAGGGTAAAAAATTAACATACAAAAATCAGTAGCATTTCTATAAACTAACAAAAAAATTATTTGAAAAAGAAATTAAACAATGGTCTCATTTACAACAGCATTAAAAAAGTAAAATAAAATACATAGGAATATATTTAACCAAGGAGGTGAAAGATCTCTACACTGAAAACTAAAGACTAAAGTTAAAAAAATTGAAAAAGACACTAATAAATAGAAAGATACCTCATGTTCCTGGATTGGAAGAATTGTTAAAATGTCCATCCTACTCAAAGCCATCCATAGATTCAATATAATCCTTATTGTGATTCCAATGGCATTTTTTTACAGAAAGAGAGAAAACAGTCCTAAAATTTGTAGCAACCACAGAAGACATCAAAAATCCAAAGCAATCCCGACAAAGAACAAAACTGGAGGCATCACACTTTCTATTTTCGAGCTATATTGTAAAGCTATAGTGATCAAAACAGTATGATACTGGCATAAAAACAGGCATGTAGACCAACAGAACAGAATGAAGAGACCAGCAATAAACCCATTCATATACAGTCAACTGATATTTGACAAGCAAGACAAGGATACTCAATAAATAAAAGACAGTCTCTTCAATAAATAGTGCTGGGATAATTGGATATTCACATGTAAAAGAATAAAACTAGATCCTATCTTACACTGTTGACAAAAATTAATGTGAAATGGATTAAAGATTTAAATGTAAGTCCAGAAACCTTAAAACTCCTAGATGAAAACGTAGGAAAACAGCTCTTTGTCATGGGTCTTGACAATGATTTTTTAGATATGAGACTTAAAGCACAAGTAACAAAATAAAAAATCAACAAACATGACTACGTAAAACTAAAAAGCTTCTGCACAGCAAAAGAAATGACCAACAAAATGAAAAGCAACCTACAAATGGAGAAAATATGTGTCAGTCATATATCTGATAAGGGGTTAATATCCAAATATATAAATAATTCACACATCTCAATAGCAAAGAAACAAAATAATCCAATAAAAAGTACACAAAGGACCTGAATAGATATTTTTCCAAAGAAGATAGTCAATGGCCAACAGGTACATGAAAAAGTGTTCAACATCACTAATCATTAGGGAAACCCAAATCAAAACTATAATGAGATGTCATCTATGCCTATTAGAATGGCTATCATCAAAAAGACAAGAGATTGGGCTTGCCCTGTGGCTGAGTTGTTAGGTTCACATACTCCAGTTCAGCAGCCTGGGGTTTGCTGGTTTGGATCCTGGATGTGGACATGCGCACCACTCAGTGGGACTTGCTGTGGTGGCATTCCACATAGAAGAACTAGAATGACCTACAACTAGGATATACAAATATGTACTGGGGCTTTGGAGAGCAAAAAAGTAAAAAGAGAAGGATTGTCAATAGATCTTAGTTCAAGGCCAATCTTCCTCACCAAAAGAAAATAAAAAAAGACAGGAGATAAATGCTGGCAAAGATATGGAGGAAAGGGAAGCCCTGTGCACTGTAGGTGTGATTGTTAGTTGGTACAGCCACTATAGAAAACAGTATGGAGATTCCTCAAAAAATTAAAAATAGAACTAACATTTAATTCAGCAATTCCACTTGGTATATACATCTGAAGGAAACAAAATCACTATGTCAAAAAGATATATGCACCCCATGTGCATTGCAATATATATATATATAATATTCCATTATATATATAATAGAATACTATAAAAATGAAATTAAAAATAATAAATAAAAAATTTTAAATGCTATAAAAATGAAATGCTATCATTTACAAGAATGTGTATAAAACTTGAGGACATCACGCTAGGTGAAACAGCTCAGAAAAAGCAAATATGGCAAATGATCTCACTTTTTTTGAAATACAAGAAAAAGCAAAAAACTCTTGTAAAACAAGAGATAAGATTTGTAGTTATCAGAGGTGAGGTGTGGGGAGTGGTGGATTGGATGAGGGTGGTCAAAGAATACAAATTTCTAGTTATAAGATAAAAAGTCCTGAGGATGTAATGTACAACATGATGACTATGGTTAATATTGCTGTATAGTATATGTGAAAGTTGCTAAGAGAGTAAATCCTAAAAGTTCTTACCACAAGGAAAAAAACATCTTTTTTTCTTTTTTTGTATCTATATGAGTTGATGGATGTTAACTAAACTTATTGTGGTAATCAATTCATAATATATGTCAAGTCGTTACACTGTACATCTTAAACTTATACAGTACTGTATGTCAATTATGTTTCAATAAAACTGAAAGATAAAGAAATCAACTACTCACTAACTAAATAAATAAGTAAAACAGAGAGAAATGGAAATCATTGTGTTCTCACAACCAGGAACACTTTCTTCACTATCGATATCCTAATAATTCTTGTCCCAACCAAAAATAGATCTCAATATAAACAATTCCTTTCATTAACTCCGGGCATGGAGGCAGAAAAACCTACTAATACTTTTATACTATTAACCAAAGGACTTGTAAATAAAAAAATGATACCTATGACTTAAATTATCTGCTATGTAAGAAGTTTTATTAGATACCTGCCGGATCATTACAAATTATGACTCAAGAACACGGACCTTTTGTTGGCCAGATTGGTCCCAGAATTTTCCAAAAATACAAGAAGCCTCTGTTTTTGCATTATTATATGGACAAGCAACCTTGTTTCAATGCTAAAATCAGAATGGTGAGAGAAGATGACCATAATTAGAGGTCTTAGAAATAGTGAAGGAATCAGAGAACACCAAATGATGAGGAATTGCTTACTTTGGAGCAGCCTACTCTACTTGCGGGGTGTGAGGAACCTAATTTAGCAATAAAAATAGAGGTGTACAAAAATATCAATACCTATGTGTTTTAGGCACTAATTGGTCTGCAAGCCAAAGAGTGGTCATATGAGTTTCCATCTATTGTTATTAAAATGCTCCTTACAACCTGTTCAAATCCCAAGCAGTGTGTTATATCTCCAAGTCACATTACCAGTCGTCATCAAGTGAGTTCCAGAAAAGTCCAGTAAAAATACTCTGCCCTTTATTTATAAACTTTGACATTTTTATTCTATGTTTATATTGTTGTTGCTTAATTTGGGGGGATTTTTTGTATACTAACACATATTTCCAGAATTAAGGAAGCTGGAGGGATGCTGGAGATAGAGCTATGAGAGGATGATGAGGGTACCAATTAAAGGTTCGTTAATAGAGAAGAAAGCATCCCATGGGCTAGAGATTAGACAACTTCAGGGAAGAAGCTGAAAGTGAGATTGCACATTTAATTTACCTGGGAGAATCTGATACATGGCCGTGAAATATGCTGAGGTAACGCTCCAAAACACAAAGGTGAAAAGATGGGCATGGCAAACATTAAGACAGAAAAGCAGGCTAGGCTTTGAATGGAGTCCATAATGGGTTCAGGAAATGGAAAGAGAATCAAATGAGCTAGAGATCAAGGACCTGAAATTCTAAGAATAGGTAAGTCAAGAACTAGCCCATGGTAAGGATAGGACCTGAGACAAACAGAGACAAGCTAGCAAAGAGCTGATCTTGAGAAATTACCCTTAGCAACTGAGTCAACAGTGACAGCAGAGCCAGAATCTACTGGTAATACCTAACTAAGGTAAAGGAACTCTGTCCACAATAAGAAGAAACAAAGTATTTCTCAGACACCTTCCATGAGCCAGACACTGTGATGAGTGTTTTACATGCATTATCTCATTTAATCCTCACAAGAGGACATCCTTGTTATCCTGCAAGATAACATTATCATGAAAAACAGGATTCACTTAATTCCAAAGTTATTGCTCATACTTTTTTGCTAAGCTTCCTCTCTACTCCCTCCAGATGGAAACCAATATGGATGAAAAGAATATTTGAGAGGATTGCTAACACCTTCTTAGAAAAGTGAAAAGTGGATTATGATTTATCTAGAATCATTAACTGTTTGATGGTCCACAAGTTTTAAGCTAGGATGTTACTGGGCTGAATTATGTCTCATCAAAATTCATATGTTCAAGTTCTAATCTCCAGTACTTCAGAATGTGCCTGTATTTGAAGATAGTCTTTAAATGGGTAATTTAGTTAAAATCATGTCATTAAGGAAGGTCCCAATCCAGTATGACTGGTGTCCTTAGAGAAAAGGAAATTAAGACACAGCCAGTTAAAGAGGGAACACCATGTGAACACACAGGGAGAGGATGATCATCTACAAGCCAAGGAGAGAGGTCTCAGAAGAAACCAACACTACCCATCCCTAGATCTCAGATTATCAGCCTCCACAATCTAGTGAGCCAATTCCTCAAAATAACTTTCTGTGGTTTAAACCACCCAGTCTGTTGTACTTTGTTATGGCAGTCCTAGCAAATTAATACGTGGGAGCTACTTAAAGTCACAGCTATCCTTGAAATGAAAGAGCTGATTAGATACATTTTTCAACTTCTCAATGAATATTATTTCCTAACTCCTCTCAAATGATGTTGTTCTATTTTTGTAATTAATTCTTCTGTATTAAACTGCTGTTAACTCTGTAAGCACATCAAATCCTTTAAAAAGTATGTAAGATATAAAAAAGGAAGAAAAATAAAACAGATTGGTAGTTACCACAGGGGAAGGGGATGAGGGGAGGTAAAGGGGTACATATATATGGTGATGGACGGAAACTAGACTTTTGGTTGTAAACAAGATGCAGTCTATACAGAAGTTAAAATATAATGATGTACACCCAAAATTTACATAATGTCATAAACTAATGTGACCTCAATAAAATAAATTTTAAAAAGGAAGGAAAAAGATATCTCATAGCATAATATAAACAGAACATAAGTTAAATAATTGTAAGAAAGCTTTTATATTTGTCTATATTGATCCCCCAATAGGCAATTTTATAAAGAGTGAAAATTTTCTAAATGGTGTATTTTAAAATATGCAGTACAAGGGAAATTTTGTCCTACCAGTTCTTCAAGGTAAACATAGCACACATCAATGGACAAGGTATCAGAACCATTCAAATCTAAGTTTTAATTTATTTGGTTCACTGTGGCCCAGAGGCCTTGGCTAGAAAAAATGAGTTATTCTTGCCAGTACATAAAATTTTATTGAGAAATAGTATTTAGAAAGGTTTAAAATGCAATGTTTATTACTACTTTACAATTGCATAATGCTAAAGTTCATAAAGTATGTTCTTATAATAAATGATACTTCCAAAACCATACTAGGGAAACCAAACACTTTTGACAATACCAGTCTTACTCCACCCAAACCCCATTGAAAAAATTACTCTCCACGTTTCCATCCAACCAGCAGAGGCAGAAGAGGGAGCCTGAACTTCAACCCTCACCTGACTATAACAAAGACACCTCTTCCCTCACAGTGGCAATTGAAGCCAAGTGTGAGTCTGGACCTCCATTGACACTTAGCAGTAAGGAGGTACTCCTGCCCTGCTTTGTGGTGTCAAAAGAATCCAAGTAAGGAGGCTGAACTTCCACTCCAACTTGGTGATAAGGAAGCATCCTTGCTCTTCTCTGTCACTGAAAGATGAGTGGGGTGTCTGGAGTTTGACCCCTGCCCAGTGGTGATCAAGGTTCTCCTCTCCCATATCATGTGAAGTGTAAGTGAAGGCTGAGTGGAAACCTGGACTTCTACCCACACCCAGCAATAATAAGATAGCACTCTCCACTTTTCCCACATATACAGTGTGAGAGTAGTTCTGTTCAAATATATGATTTTAATAGGCTACATAATCTCTGAAGAACCACAATGCCCAGGTTATAATTGAAAATCTTTTGTCATATTAAGAAACAGTAAAATGTCAACTTGAATGATAAAAAAAACAATCAACAGATACCAACACTGAGATGACAGAAATGTTGGAATTACTTGACAAGAATTATAAAGCAGCCACGATAAAAGTGCTTTCACAAACAAGTAAGAGCAAGCTTTATGTAAAACAAACTAAGGATAAACATAGCTATATGACTTGCTCCTTATCATACTGAGAGGCTGACACTACAACCTCTATCTCTTAACTCACAACTTTGCCACAAACATGAAACCTAAAATAAATTCTAAAACTAGTCACATAAAATTAATTTTGTATATCATTAAAATTGGTAGATTATCTTCCAAAGGAAAAGTTTTGGCGTGCCAAAAGTTAAATTTATAAGTAAAACATAAGACTGAAAATTTGCATATTTCCATAAGTTTACTTAAATGTATACCTGCCTTTTCTCCACTAATAGACTAGAAGTTGCTTGAAGGCAGAAACAATCTCTCAGGCTTATATATATATTTCTTATAGTGACTAAAACAGTGCCTGAAAAATAAGTGTTCAATAAATATTCATTGAATATAATTAATATCTTGTATCATATTTTATGACACATTAAGACAGCATCTATCTGTGATGGACCGAATGGTTGTATACACCCAAAATTTGTATGTTGAAGTCCTAGTCCCCAGTATGATGTTATTTGAAGGTGATGCTTTTGGGTGATAATTGGGTTTGGATAAGGTCATGAAAGTGAAGCACTCATAATAAGATTGGTGACCTTATAAGGAGATGAAGAGAACAGAGCTTTCTCTTTCCACCATGTGAGGATACAACAAGAAAGAGCCCATCTGCAAACTAGGAAGTGTCCTCACCAGACACCAAATCTGCTGGCAACTTGCTCTGAGATTTACCAACATCCATAACTTCAAGAAATAAATGTCTGTTGTTTAAGCAACCCAATCTATGGTAACTTGTTATAACAGTCAAGCTGACTATAACACTACCCCATACCAAAAATGTCAATTCAGTGAAAATCTGGAAAATTGGGCATTTACCAAATGTAAGGAAGAAATTGGTTGATTAAATTATTCACTTCTATCTACTACAGCAAAATATAGACACAATGTTAAAATATATCCATTTAACATAATTTAAGACTGAGTAATGACATGAATGTTACATGAGATATATGATCCTTTACAATGGGTATTGGCCATCTCAAATATTTTACAAATGGGAAATTAGATGAATCATTGAAGTCAGAGCATCATATATTAGCCCTTCTGCACAGAGAGTCATAAACCATTAGAACTGAACGGATTTTAAGATAACGTAGCTGAACTTTTCATTTCATAGCTTAGAAAATCCCAAGCCCAGAAAAGCGATGTGGTTCACCTAGGTCCCACAGTCTATGGGAGAGGGCTAAAATAAAAATGTCTCCTGGATCATGTACCAAGATTCTTTCCATGAATCTTGGAAGTTTTCCTTTTTAAAAATTTTAATAGAGAAGAATATGTATTTGAGGATAAAATGTAGGGTTATCATGACTAAGAAAATCACAGGATGAGTTGACTTCACTGGAGAAGTCTACCAAACATTTAAATAATAATTTAGCCCAATCTTCCTCAAATTCTTGCAAAAGTGTGAAGAGGAACAAACACTTCCAAATTCTTTCTGTGAGGCCAGCCTTACTCTGATATCAAAGCAAGAGAAAAACACTACAAGAAAAGAAAACTATAAACTATGTGCAATGAATATTGATCAAAAATCCTTAACAAAACACCAGCAAACAGAACTCAAAACACATAAAAAGAATTATATCAGGCAAGGGAAACAAAAGAAAAAATAAACAAATGGGACTACATCAAACTATAAAGCTTCTGCACAGCAAAGGAAACCATCAACCAAACAAAATCACAACCTAACAATTGGGAGAAGATATTTGCAAATGATATATTCAATAAAGGGTTAATACCCACAATATATATATTAAAAAAAAAACCTTACACAGTTCAACAACAACAAAAAACAAGAAATCTGATTAAAAAATGGGTAGAAGATCTGAACAGATATTTTTCCAAAGAAGATATACAGATGGCCAACAGACACATGAAAAGATGGTCAACATCACTAATTATTAGGGAAATGCAAATAAAAAACACGATGAGATATCACCTCACATCCATCAGAATGGCTATTATTATTAAAAAGGCAAGAAATAACAAGTGTCGGAGAGGTTGTGGAGAAAAGGGAACCTTCATACACTGCTGGTGGGAATTTAAATTGGTGCAACCACTGTAGAAAACAGTATAGAGATTCCTCAAAAAAGTAAAAATAGAACTACCATATTATCCAGCTATTTCACTTCAAGGTATTTATCCAAAGAACACAAAGCACTAATTCAAAAAGTTATATGCATTCTTATGTTCATTGCAGCATTAATCACAATAGGCAAGACTTGGAAACAATCTAAGTGCCCATTGATGGAAGAATGGATAAAGATGTAGTATATATATTCAATGGGACACTACTCGGCCATAAAAAAAGATGAAATCTTGTCATTTGCAGCAACATGGGTGGACTTTGAGGGTATTACAAAGCAAAAATAAGTCAGCTAAGCAAAATAAGTCAGATGAAGAAAGACAAATGCTGTATGATTTCATTCATATGTGGAAGATAAACAAACACATAGATATAGGGAACAGATTGATGGTTACCAGGGGGGAAGGAGAAGTGAGGAGAGAGCAAAACAGGTAAAAGGGCACATGTGTAGTGATGGATAGCAATTAGACTTTTGGTGGGAAATACAATGTAGTGTATACACAAGGTGAAATATAATTATGTACACCTGAAATTTATACAATGCTATACATCAATGTTATCCCAATAAAAAATGAATAAGAATTAAAAAATAAAATAATAATAATAACTACAAAAATAAAGAAAGGATTATATACCATGAGCAAAAGGAGTTTATTCCCAAAATGCAAAGATAGTTCAACATGTAAAACTCAATCAATGTAATAAATCACATTAACACAATGAAGAGAAGTAAAACACATGACCATCTTACTTGATGGAGAAAAGCATGAGACAAAATTCAACACATTTTTGTAATAAAAATACTCAACTTAGGAACTGGAGGAAATTATTTCAACATAATAAAGTCTATAAATGAAAAACTCACAGATAACGTCATACTCAACAGTGAAAAACTGAAATTTTTTTCTCTGAGATCAGGAAAAAAACAAGAATGCCTACTTTGGCTATTTCTATTCATTATTCTACTGGAAGTTCTAGCCAGACCAATTACACAAGAAAAAGATATGAAAAGAATGGAAATTGGAAAACATGAAGTAAAATTATGTCAGTTTGCAGAAGACATGATTTTATATGTAGAAAATCATAAGGATTGCACCAAAAAACCCTGTTATCACTAATAATCAAATTCAGGAAACTTGCAAGATACAAAATCAATGCACGAATCAATTGTGTACCTATACACTAATAATGAAGAATCCAAAGAGGAAATTAAGAAAAAATTCCAATAGCATCAAAAAAAATGAAATACTTAGAAATAAACTTAACCAAGGAAGAGAAATACTTGTACGACAAAAACTAAAGAACTCTGCTGAAAGAAATTAAAGATGATACTACTAAATGGAATGATATTCAATGTTCATGAATTGGAACACTTAATGTCTTTATGAAGTCAATACTAATTGAAGTGGTCCATAAATTCAATGCAACTCATACAAAATCCCAATGATATTTTTCGTAGGAATAGAAAAATTCATCCTAAAATTCATACGGCCTCTCAAGGGAGTCCACATAACCAAAACAGCCTTTAAAAAAATGAACAAAGTTGGAGAACTTGCACTTCCTGATTTCAAAACTTAGTACAAACTACAATAAAAACAAAACAGCTAGTGTGCTACTGGCGTAAAGACAGAGATATAGACCAAAGAAACAGAATAAAGAGCTCGGAAAGAAAACCTTGTATATATAAACAAAGGATTTTTGACAAAGGTTCCAAGACTATTCAATGGGGAAAGAACAGTCTTCTTTTCAGTAATTGGTGTTGGGAAAAATGGGTATTCCCAAGCAAAAGAATGAATTTGAATCCTTACATTAACCCACATACAAACATTAACTCAAAATGGATTAGAGACTTAAATGTAGGAGGTAAAGCTAAAATTATAAATCTCTTGAAGAAAACACAGAGGTAAACCTCCATGACATTGGATTTGGCAATAATTTCTTGGATATGACACCAAAAGCACAGGCAACAAAAGTAAAAGCAGATAAATTGGAATGCATCAAAACTAAAAACCTTTGTACGTCAAAGGAAATACCCACTAGAGTGAAAAGGCAATCCAGAGAATTGGGAAAACTATTTGTAAATCATATATCTGTTATTGGGTTAATATCTAGAATATATAAAGAACTCCTCCAACTCAACAGTAACAACAACAACAAAGCCACACAGACAACCTGATTAAAAAATGGGCAAAGGACTGGAATAGACATTTTTCAAAGAAGATAAATAAATGACCAATAATCACATGCAAAGATACTCAATGTCACTAGTCATTAGAGAAAAGTAAATCAAGACCACAATGAGATATCACCTCACACCCATTATCAAGGCTACTATCAAAAAAAATAAAGACCCAGAAGATAACAAGTCATGACACAGTTGTAGATAAAATGGAACCCCTACTGCTTTGTTGGTGACAATGTAAAACGTTGCAGCCACCATGGGAAACAGTATAGAGGTTACTGAAAAGATTGAAAATAGAATTACCATATGCCTCATCAGTCCCACTTCTGAATATATATCTAATATATTTGAAAGCAAAATCAAAAAAATATTTTGACAACCATGTTAATTGCAGAAATATTCACAACATCCAAGAGGTAGAAACAACCCAAATGTCTATTGATGGATGAATGGATTAAGAAAATTAAGAAAAAAATATAACAGAATATTATTTAGCTTTAAAAAAGTAGGAAGTAGGAAGTCTTATCACATGCTACAACATAGATGAACCTTGTGGACATTATACTAATTGAAACATGCCAGTCACAAAAGACAAACACTGTATGATTCCACTTTCATGAGGTATTTAAAGCAGTCAAACTCATAGAAACAAATATTAGAATTGTGGCTTCAGGTGCTGGGGGAAGGGGAAATGGGGAGTTGTTGCTCAATGGATATAGACGTTCAGTTTTGCAAAAGGAAAACTTCCTGGAGATCTGTTCCACAACAATGTGAATATAACTTAACATACTGAATTGTACACTTAAAATGGTTAAGATGGCAAAAAAGTCACAGAGATCATAGTGTTGACTACAATGGTATGTATATACACGGATATATATGTAAACAGATTAGAATATTTCTACCTCTGTATCTATTTAATATTTTAATATGTAAATACATCATAAAGGAAATTCCATTAAAACATCAGATAAAGAATTTATTCATAAATAGTACTATGACATTATCAATATAAAAAACTGAGCAACAAATCTGAACTGCCAACTCACCAAATAAGATATGCAGATGGCAAATAAGGATAGGAAAATATGCTTGGTATCATATCATTAGGGAATTTTAAATTAGAACAGCAATGATATCCCACTGGATACCTATTAAAATGACTAAAATAAAAAAACACGACAACACCAAATATAGTGAGGATATCGAGCACCAGGAACTCTCATTGCTGATGGCAATGCACAATGGGACAGTCACTTCAGAGGAAACTCTGTCAGTTTCTTACAAAGTTAAACATAGTATTACCATTCCATCCAGCAATTGAGTTCCCAGTTATTTACCCAAATAAGTTGAAAATTTACATCCATACAAAAAAATATACATGGATGTTTATAGCAGCTTTATTCATAATTACCCAAAGTTGGAAGCAACCAAGATGACCCTCAATAGGTGAGTGGATAAACAGACTACAATATATCAACACAATGAGACATTATTCAGCAATAAAAAGGAATGAGCTATCAAGCCACAAAAAGACATGGAGGAACCTTGAAATCATATTGCTGACTGAAAGAAACCAACTTGAAAAGGTACATACTGTATGATTCCAACAATGTGACATTTTGTAAAAGGCAAAACTATATAAACAGTAAAATGATCAGCGGTTTCCTGCTTTTAGGAAGTGAAGGGAAGGAGGGACGAATAGGTGGAACACAGAGGATTTTTAGGGCAGTGAAACTATTGTGAACAATATAGAAATTATGGATACATGACATTTAGATACATGGGTTTATCAAAACACATAGAACTATATAACACAAAGAGTGAACCCTAATTTAAATTATGGACTTCAGTTAATAATAATGTATCAATTTGACTCACCAATTGTAACAAGTATATCACACTAATGCAAGATATTAATATTAGAAAAACTGGAGATAGAGTCACATGGAAACTCTCCGTACTTGCTGCTTGATTTTTATGTAAACCTAAAATTACATTAAGAAATAAAATCTATTAATTTATAAACAAAACAAAAAAAATGATGAAGCTCCTCTGTGTATTGATATGAAAAGATCACCACGTCTGTTAACTTGAAGAAGCAAGATGCAAAATATTGTGTATAGTAATCTTTCATTTGTGTAAAAAGAAAACAATTAGGGAATAAATATTTTATGAGCTTTTACATAAATATAAAAATCTCTGTAAGAATATGCCAAACAAGAAGTTTGTAATAGTGGTAATCAGTTATACTTGGGGGAAATGTGAGGGATAGGAATGGGAAGGATACTTTTAAAATTAAAATGTTTTATCATCTTTGTTTAATGTTTGAACTACATAAATATATTTTCTTCTAAAATATTAAACTATTTTTTAACTTAGAACTTTCAATATTCAAGAATTAAGGCATTAACATCCAAACTCCAATAATTCATATGTAAACTTCAAATTTGTATAAATTACTTTTTAGTATTTTTACCCAATATTCTGTATTTTCTCAAGTATGTTTTTACATCACTATTCACTTTAGGAATGTCCTAAGCAATAGATTCCATTAAATTATGGGTTTAATATATTAGTTATATTTTTAATAATGTTAAAATGTATCAATGATATTTTTTAAAATTTTCTTTGTACTACAAAAACGTCATCTTACAAACAAGTCACTAGTGTCAAGCACATTACACTTCAGAAAAAAAAACTGTTTTAGAGAATACCATTTGGCCTGCTTGGAAGGTAACTCTCAGAGGATGAGCTGATTAGACTAATACCCCAGGAGTCTGGAACCACAGAACAAGGCTGATTTCTAGAGACAGAGAAAGGGAATTCCTTGCCTGTTGTGGGATTTGTTTATAGAAGTGAGAAAGAGGTATTGAAAGTAGGCTAACATAGCATTGTTCTAAGTCATCCTAAGATCAACTAATTTCCCATATCAAGTAAATTGAAACTCAGAAAAAGCAAGTGTCTCTATCTTGTACTTCATCTAGGAAGTTGCATTGTTGTTAATAGCCTGGGATATGGAGTTACAAAGACTTCTGTTCTAGTTGCACATTTCCATTTTTGAGCTGCCTGACCTAGTGCAAGTTACTTAACCTCTGAGTCTCAGCTTTTTCTCTTTGAATATTGAACCAATAATATTACCTAGTACAGATTATGGTAAGAATTATATGAGATAATGCACATAAAACATTTATGACAGTAGCTGGAACAAAGTAAGTGCTCAATAACTAAAGATTATAATATATTTTTAATCATCTTTATTTGGAACACAGTACAGTTTTTTTCCAGTATCAAATATGGCTTCACAGTATAAGCTAGAGGAACAGAGGAAAGTAGTAGAGAAAGTGATGTTGCTCATTTAGGAAAAACTGAAACATCAGCTTTTGATCAACTGGTTAAAACTGCTCAAATTACGCTATCAGAAATTACCCTCCCAGAGTTAAGGTTAAATGCTATCTTTAAGAATGCGGGGGTGGGAGAGTTACACAGCAATTCCCTTCCAAGTTTTTTGCACCCTAATTGTTTGAGTTGTATGTAGAAATAAAATTAATTGTTCTGTTTCCTGAAAAACATCATATGAGCAAAGGCAATTTCTGACTGCATATACATAATGCAAACAAATTACTTCAAAGTGAAAGGGAGTGGAGGAGAGTCAAGCAAAGTATTTGATATCATATGCTATATAGAGCTATTTTAATATAAAAAAATCGAACAATTTTTTAAAAAACTGTGCAAAATCAGTCCTGTACTAAGGATGTGCAACAATATTTTCATATCCTGCCTCAACAGTTTCTATACAGAGAGCATTGCCTGCTAGTGTCATGTATACATGGGATAAAATAACATCAGAGTAGACAAAATTACCTAGGAATATGTTAATTCTTCTTTTCTCCAACTTTTCCGACTAGATCTTTTTGCATATTGCAAATATAAAACTGATTTTGGCCAATTACAGTCAAATGACAGATTTCAGCAAGCCAAATGAAAGAGGATCATAATATGGGTAGCAAAGATTACTATGCATTCACCAAAATCTGTTTCCTTTTCTCCTAAGCAAACAGACTACATTTTCTAGGTCCCTTTTCGGTTAGGAGTGGCCATTTACCTCATTTCTAACCAGTGCAATGTAGACAGAAAATGAAGCATACCATTTCCCGGTCTGATTCATAAAAACTTCATGCACATATTTTTATAAACTAAACATAGAACTACCATTCAACCCAGAAATTGCATTCCTGCACATTTATCCAACAAAAAGGAAAATTTATGTTCACACAAAAACCTATACATGAACTTTTAATGTTGATTTATTTGTGATAGCCCAAAACTGGAAAAGATCTAGATGTCCTTTAACAGATGAATGGTTAAACAAACTGTAGTGCATCCATATCATGGCATAGTACTCGGCAATAAAAAAGGAATAAACTATCAACACAAAACTTGGATGGATCTCAAGGAAATAATGCTGAGGAAAAAATGCCAGTCTCAAAAAATGTCACATACTGTATGATTGCGTTTACATAACATTCTCAAAATAACAACATTTTAGAGGCAGAGAACAGGGGAGTGACTGTCAGGGATTAGGGATGGGGAAGGGGGAGGAATGTGGGTATGATTATAAAGCAGTAGGATGAGGGAGATTTTTGTGGTGATGAAATAGTTCTGTTTCTTGATTTGGGTGGCAGTTATATGATAAAATGACAAAGAACTAGATATACACAATGACAATTTTCTGGTTTTTATATTATGCTATAATTATGTAAGATGTAAGCAATAGTGAAAACTGAGTGAAAGGTATGTGGAATATTTCTGTACTCTTTTGCAGCTTCCTGTGAACCTAGAATTATTGCAAAATAAGAAGTAAAAGAATAAATGTCCCTCATACACAATCTTCTTTTCTTTCCACATCTGCTAGCTGAATGGAGAGGACTCAGAACAACATGTTGAAAATGGCTGAGCCACAAAATGGAAAGAGTCTATGCCCTTAATTCACCATGTTCATGGTTTACCTCATAATTTGACATATTTGTGAGGAAAAATAAATTTCTGCTGTGCTTTTTCAGAGTTTATTTTATATGAAAGATAATTATACCTTATATAATAGTCTACAAAATGAGTATCTTAAAACTTGAAATACTTATAAGGTATGTTTTCTAAAGTACTGTTACAGGTCATTTTGAGGGTCACAAAACCAGACACACAGATCAATGAAACAGAATCGAGAGCCCAGAAATATACCCACACATTTATGGACAGCCATATTTGACAAGGGAGCCAAGAGCATATGATGGAGAAAGGAGAGTCTCTTCAATAAATGGTGTTTGGAAAACTGGGCAGCCACATGCAAAAGAATGAAAGTAGACCATTCCCTTACATCATGCACAAAAATCAACTCAAAATGGATTAAAAACTTGAATGTAAGACCCAAAACTGTGAAACTTTTAGAAGAAAATATAGGCAGTACACTGTTTGACATTGGTCTGAGCAGCATATTTTCAAGTACCGTGTCTGACCGAGCAAGGGAAACAAAAGAAAAAATGAACAAATGGGACTACATCAAACTAAAAAGCCTCTGCACAGCAAAGGAAACCATCAACAAAACAAAAACACAACCTACCAGTTTGGAGAAGATATTTTAAAACCATATATCAGATAAGGGGTTAATATCCAAAATATACAAAGAACTCATACAGCTCAACAACAAAAAAACCAACAACCCAATTAAAAAATGGGCAAAATATCTGAACAGAGATTTCTCAAAAGAAGATATATGGATGGCCAGCAGACATATGAAAAGATGCTCAACATCATTAGCTATCAGGGAAATGAAAATCAAAACTACAATGAGGTATCACCTCACTCCAGTCAGAATGGCTACAATTAACAAGACAGGAAACAACAAATGTTGGAGAGGGTGTGGAGAGAAGGGAACCCTTGTTCACTGCTCGTGGCAGTGCAAACTGGTGCAGCCACTATGGAAAGCAGTTTGGAGTACCCTCAGAAAATTAAGGATAGATCTACCATATGATCCAGCTATTCCACTGCTGGGTATTTATCCAAAGAACTTGAAAACACAAATGCATAAAGATACATGCACCCCCATGTTCACTGCAGCATTATACGCAATAGCCAAGACTTGGAAGCAACCTAGGTGCCCATCAAGGGACGAATGGATAAAGAAGATGTGGTATTTATACAAGAGGGACTACTACTCAGCCATAAGAAATGATGAAATCTGGCCCTTTGAGACAACATGGATGGTCCTTGAGGGTATTATGCTGAGTGAAATTAAAGGGAGAAAGTCAAATACCATATGATCTCACTCATAAGTAGGAGATAAAAACAATGACAAACAAACACATAGCAATGGAGGTTGGATTGGTTCCTACCATAGGGGAAGTGCTGGGAAGGCAAAAGTGGTGATTAGGCTCACATGTGAGGGGATGTACTATAATTAGTTTTTGGGTGGTGAACATGATGTAATCTACACAGAATTCGAAATATATTACAATGTACATCTGAAAGCCATATAATGTTATAATCCAATATTACTGCAACTAAATGAATAAATAAATAGTCAAAATTTTAATGACATCTCCAAAATAGTGACATAGGAGACCCCAGCCTCCATCCCCCAACAAAAACCAACAATTAGCCATCTGTCCACGAACAAAAATGGCTCTGGGAGAGCTCTGGAGTCTACTTTAAACCTTTAACAACACAGCGGAACAAAAAAACCTGAGAGTAACCATGCAAGAAGAGAAGGAAAACAGCTTCATTTTGCCTGCATAGTCCCAACCTCCAAGCCAGCATTACTCAGCATCAAGGGGAAACTCCCCAGCTAGGAAGAGATCCTCTTATAAGGAAAGAAAGAGCAGGAAGAGTGACAAGCTTCCTAGCCTTTTGGGTCACCACATGAAGACATCATGTCAGTTTCACCCCACCCAAATTTTCAAAGCTGAGAAATATACAGATGGCTAGGATCAAGAAAGAAAAGCAGAGGCTGCCAATAGCAGCCATGCAGTGGGGACAACCACTATTCATAGTGCCCTGCACTGAAGACAAATTCAGGTGATTTTGCCACTGGAAAAACTATGGGCAGCACAGCTGCCACAAATATCCTGCATATTTCACCAGCTTTCACCCCACAGGTATTTGCATTTTCTGATGCCAGCCACCTGAGTCCCTCCACAGTCCCTTCCACCCCTGCTTCTTCTGGAGACCAGGAACTATACTGGCAGCCAGTCTATGACTCTGTAGCAGAGTGAGGACAAGACACCAGCTTAGACTCTCACTGCTAACTGCTACCATCATGCAAGCCCAGGGAGAGACTGCAGCCATAGGAGAGCATGCCAGCAACCAGGACACCACAGCTGCCAGTGAGCCCATAGTTGGCCTCAGCTCTTGCTGCATGCCCTGACCCCCACTGCTACATAGATGTCTGCAAATGGCATCTGCCAATACACACGCACCTGCAGCTGCCTCCCTCAGCAATGCATGCATACCACTGGTTCTGACCACCACTGCTACCTGACCTGGTCCTTAGCTGCTGGAACTGGATGCAAAACAGCTCTTGCAGCTACTGCAGACTACCCTCAGTGCTTGTCAAGGACAACATAATTATCAATGATGTGGACCCCAGTGACTTGAGCTGAAGATAAGTGATGCCTCCCTGGACCCAGTGCCATTACATGTCCCTCTACTTGTCCCCCTTTACCACTAGACCTGGGGTCATAGCATATTCCAGAGTGCTGCCACTCACAGATAAAGCATTCTGTTACAGAAGTCAGTTCATAAACTCTACAAGAGGTGACTACTGTGTCAAGGGCAAAGAGCTATACAAGGCTACAGTCATCACAAAGAATCAGAGAGATATGAGTCCAACAAAAGAAAACAGTAAACCTCAGTGACTGGCTCCAAACTAATAAAGATCCAGAAATTGCTGAACAAAAAATAGAAAATAATTTTTCTAAAGATGCTTAGAGAGCTACAAGAGAAGAAAGATAAACAATTTAATAATGTCCGGAAAACAATATAGGAACAAAATAAGAAGTTCAGTAAAGAGATAAAAAACATAAGAAAGAATAAAATGTATATATAGTGAATTAATTTATGACAAAGGAGCCTAGAATATACAATGGGGAAAGGACAGCCTCTTAAATAGTGTTGAGAAGACTGGATAGTCAAATGCAAAAGAGTGAAACTAGACCACTATCTTAAACCATATACAAAAATAAATTAAAAATGGATTAAATGGTGGGATCAAGATGGCAGAGTGAGTAGTCTTCTTTGTCACTCCTCCTTCAAATCTACAACTAATTGGACATTCACTGGTTAACAAAGGATATCCAGATAGCATCTCAAGATGCCTGAGAGACCTGTGCTGCTATACATCAGAAGGCGGACGGACTTCCCCCCGGGAGGAGGTGGAGACAGGTGAAAACTCCCTGATCCTCGACCCCTGGACAGCCTAGTACCTGCAAGAGGCTCTCTTCCAGCGGACTCCCCCATAGCATCGCCATGCACCAAGGGCAGGAGTGTGCACTCACCAGTGGAGCGATGGTGGAAACAGGTGACTACAGCCCTACCGAAGCCCCCTGTGATTACACCTAAGCCCAGGGGGAAACTCCAGGACTCCGCACCTGCCAGCAGGGAAAGCCTCTGCTCACCATTAGCAGAGAGGTCCGCCCAGCATTCAGAACACCGGGAAGCTCCCAAAGAGCAGAATCCCCGGCAGGGCACCAGCCCGCCAGCCGCTGCCAGGCCGACAGACTCTGGCTGTGCATGAGACAGTGAAAGAGGTGCCCAGAGTTCCCATGGACGTGCTTGGGGGCTGGGTGGAGCTCCAGTGCCCAGCTTCGTGGCCCAGGGGTAAACTCCAGTGTCCTGTACACACCAGCAGGGAAAGCCTCTGCTCACCATTAGCAGAGAGGCCCCTCCCAGCATTCAGAACACCGGGAAGCTCCCAAAGAGTGGAATCCCTGGCAGGGCACCAGCCCGCCAGTCGCTGCTGGGCCCACGGTCTCTGGCTGTGTCCAGGACGGTGCAAGAGGCACCCAGAGGTCCCATGAGCATGGTTGGGGGCTGGGTGGAGCTCCAGCACCCAGCTCCATGACCCAGGAGGAAACTCCAGGGTCCCGTACTGCCAGCAAGGAAAGCCTCTGCTCACCATTAGCAGAGAGGCCCCATCCAGCATTCAGAACACCAGGAAGCTCCCAAAGAGCAGAATTCCCCACAAGGCAGCAGCCAGCCAGCTGCTGCTGGGCCCACAGACTCTGGCCATGTCCTATATGGGGCAAGTGGCTCCCAGAGATTCTGTGGGAGTGGTTTGGGGCTGGGTGGAGCTCCAGTGGAACGGCTGCATGGCCCAGGGGGAAACTCCAGGTTCCCACAGCAGCCTCAGCAAAAGCCTCTGCACAGCACTCATTGAGAGGTCCTGACCGGCAATCACAAGGCTCAAAGGCCTTGGGGCAAATGTAGCACAGCTAGGTGAGCTAACCACAGACTGCAGAAGATACCCATAGCTCTGCTGGGACCTATAGTGGACAAGTGTGATCTTGTGGGCTCTGACAATGACAGAGCTGCAATTATAGGTGATCCTGCTCCCAGCTGCTGGGAAAGCTCATAACACCACTGCAGACCCCAAGGAGGGAGTGCGTCTAGGTGGTCTGCAGCAGTAGGCACCAGCGGCCTGAGGCCCCCTTGCGATTGCCCCCACAACTGACGAGGAACCCTACAGGACCACTGTGACTACGAGGAGGGGCCCAGGTCCAGTCAGTAACAGCTGACAGTGTTCCTGGTTGGTGCAGTCTAAACTGCTGCTCCCCCCCACACACCAGTTGCAACAAGTGGAAGCAGTAACTAAACTCTATCTCTATGCAGAGGCACAAAGCCACGCCATCAAGCAGTATGAAAAAATATATTAAATCTCCAGAACAGAAAGAAAATGATAAGTACCCAGAAAACAATCCCAAAGACAATGAAATCTATAACCTAAATGATGATGATTTCAAAACAGCCATTATTAAAAAACTCAATGAGTTAAAAGAGAATTCAGATAGACAACTCAATGAGTTCAGGAGCTATGGCACAAAAGAGCTTGATACTATAAAGAAGAACCAATTAGAAATACTGGAGATGAAGAACACAATGGAGGAGATTAAGAAAAATCTGGACTCTCTGAACAGTAGGGTCGATAATATGGACAACAGAATTAGCAATTTGGAGGATAGGAATATAGAAATGCTGCAGAAAGAGGAGGAGAGAGAACTAAGACTAAAAAGAAATGAAGGAACTCAACGAGAATTATCTATCTCAATTAGGAGATGCAACATACGGATTATAGGTATACCAGTGGGAGAAGAGAAGGAGAAGGGGGCAGAAGGCCTGTTCAAAGAAATAATGGCTGAGAACTTTCCAAACTTGGGGAGAGTGATGGAACATCATGTGACAGAAGCCAATAGATCTCCAAACTTTATCAATGTAAGAAGACTAAGCCCAAGGCATATAGTAGTGAAGATAGCAAAAGTCAACAACAAGGAGAAAATTCTAAGGGCACCCAGGCAGAAGAAAATAACCTACAAAGGAACCCCCATAAGGCTATCAGCAGATTTTTCAGGAGATACTTTACAGGCTAGAAGAGATTGGAATGAAATATTCAAAACTCTGAAGGACAAAAACCTGCATCCAAGAATACTCTACCCACAAAAATATCATTCAAATATGATGGAGAAGTAAAAACTTTCCCAGATAAACAAAAGTTAAGGGAGTTCATTGCCACAAGACCTCCTCTTCAAGAAATTCTCAGGAAGAACCTCATTCCTGAAAAAACAAAAAAAGGAAAGGGGTTACAAAATCCAGAACAAAGGAGATAGGCAGAAGGATGATAACAGAAAGTAGCAGCTCTCTATCAGAACAGGTTAGCAAAAGTTAAATAAAACATTAAAGATAAACAGAACAGAAACACCAAGAATAAATATAACCTAGTCATTTTAACCACAAACTCACATCACAAAAAGGAAGAGGAAAAAAAATCTGACAATTACAACCTAGAACGGGAAGAGAAAAGGGATGGAATGTTTTAATTTAAGGAAATAAGAGGCTATCAGAAAAAGGACTATTTCATCTACGAGATGTGTTATACAAACCACCTGCTAACCACTAAACAAATAACAAGAATAAAGACACAAATTATAAATAAGAAGAAAGCCAATACAGAAATTTACCTACTTGAATTAGGAATCCAAAAATCATGGGACAAGAAACAAAGGAAATGCAAAAGAACTGGAAAACAAGTGATAAAATGGCAGCAGTAGGCCCCCAAGTTTCAATAATCACTCTAAATGTAAATGGATTGAACTCTACAATCAAAAGACACAGAGTGGCAGGGTGGATCAAAGAACAAGATCCAACAATATGATGCCTCCAGGAAACACACCTCAGCCCCAAAGACAAACAGACTCAGAGTGTAGGGATGGAAGACAATACTCCAAGCTAATAATGAACAAAAGAAAGCAGGTGTTGCCATACTTATATCAGACAAAGTAGACTTCAAAGAAAAAGAGATAAAGAAAGACAAAGAGGGGCAGTATATAATGTTAAAGGGACACTCCACCAAGATGACATAACACTTATAAATATATATGCACCCAACACAGGAACACCAAAATTTGTAAAGAAACTATTAACAAAACTAAAACGAGACATCAACAACAATACAATAATAGTAGGGGACCTCAACACCCCATTAACACCAATGGATAGATCACCCAGACAGAAAATCAACAAGGAAATTATAGAATTAAATGAAAAATTAGACCAGATGGACTTAATAGATATATATAGAAAGCTTCATCCAAAAACAGCAGGTTACACATTCTTCTCAAGCGCACATGAAAGATTCTCAAGGATAGACCATATCTTGGGAAACAAAGCAAGCATCAATAAACTCAAGAGGGTTGAAATAATATCAAGCATCTTTTCGGATCATAATGCTATGAAACTAGAAATCAGCTACAAGAATAAAGCTAGGAAAGGGGCAAAAATGTGGAGACTAAACAACAAGCTACTGAACAAACAATGGATTACTGAAGAAATTAAAGAAGAAATCAAATATTATCTGGAGACAAATGAAAATGAAAACACACCATACCAACTTATTTGGGATGCAGCAAAGGCAGTCCTAAGAGGGAAATTCATTGCAATACAGGGTCACCTCAATAAGCAAGAAAAATCTTACATAAACTGCCTCAAAGTACACCTAACAGAATTAGAAAAAGAAGAACAAACAAAGCCCAAAATCAGTAGAAGGAGGGAAATAATAAAAATTAGAGCAGAAATAAACAATATTGAAACAAAAAAGACAGTAGAAAGGATCAATGAAACAAAGAGTTGGTTCTTTGAAAAAATTAACAAAATCAATGAACCCTTAGCCAGACTCACTAAGATAAAAAGAGAGAAGTCTCAAATAAATAAAATTAGAAATGAGAGAGGAGAAATCACAACAGATACTGAAGAAATACAAAGGATCATAAGAGAATACTATGAAAAACTATATGCCAACAAATTGAACAACCTAGAAGAAGTGGATAAATTCCTAGACTCATACAACCTCCCCAAACTGAATCAGGAAGAAATAGAGAATCTGAATAGACCAATCACAAGTAAAGAAATAGAAACAGTTATCAAAACCCTCCTCAAAAATAAGAGTCCAGGACCAGACAGCTTCTCTGGAGAATTCTACCAAACATTCAAAGAAGATTGAATACCTATCCTTCTCAAACTATTCCAGAAAATTGAGGAAGATGGAGCACTCCCTAACACATTCTATGAAGCCAACATCACCCTGATCCCCAAACCTGACAAGGACCACACAAAGAAGGAAAACTGCAGGCCAATATCACTGATGAACATAGATGCAAAAATCCTCAACAAAATTTTGGCAAACCGAATACAGCAATACATCAAAAAGATTATACACCATGATCAAGTGGGATTTATACCAAGGACACAGGGATGGTTCAACATCCGCAAGTCAATCAACATGATTCACTACATTAACAAAATGAGAAACAAAAACCACACGATCATCTCAATAGATGCAGAGAAAGCATTCGACAAGATATAACATCAATTTATCATAAAAAACCCTCAGTAAAATAGGTATGGAAGGAAAGTACCTCAACATAATAAAGGCCATATATGACAAACCCACAGCCAACATTATACTCAACGGACAAAAACTGAAAGCCATCCCTCTCAGACCAGGAACAAGACAAGGGTGCCCACTTTCACCACTCTTATTCAACATAGTACTGGAGGTGTTGGCCACAGCAATTCGGCAGGAAAAAGAAATAAAAGGAATCCAAATAGGCAATGAAGAAGTAAAACTCTCACTGTTTGCAGACGACACGATCATATACATAGAAAACCCCAAAGAATCAATAGGAAAACTATTAAAAACAATTAACAGCTACAGCAAAGTTGCAGGGTATAAAATCAACATACATAAATCAGTAGCATTTCTATATGCTAACAATGAACTAACAGAAGAAGATCTCAGGAACTCAATCCCATTCATGATCGCAACAAAAAGAATAAAATACCTTGGGATAAATTTAACCAAGGAAGTGAAAGATCTATACAATGAAAACTACAAGACTTTCTTGAAAGAAATCAAGGACGACATAAAGAGATGTAAAGACATTCCATGAACATGGATTGGAAGAATAAACATAGTTAAAATGTCCATACTACCTAAAGCAATCTACAGATTCAATGCTATCCTTATCAGAATCCCAATAAGATTCTTTACAGAAATTGAACAAAGAATCCTAAAATTCATACGGGGCAACAAAAGACCCCAAATTGCTAAAGCAATCCTGAGAAAGAAGAACAAAGCTGGAGGCATCACAATCCCTGACTTCAAAGCATACTACAAAGCTACAGTAATCAAAACAGCATGGTACTGGTACAAAAACAGGTGCACAGATCAATGGAACAGAATTGAAAGCCAAGAAATAAAACCACATATCTATGGACAGCTAATCTTCGACAAAGGAGCTGAGGGCCTACAATGGAGAAAAGAAAGTCTCTTCAACAAATGATGCTGGGAAAACTGGACAGCCACGTGTAAAAGAACTCAAATTGACCATTCTTTTCCACCATTCACTAAAGTAAACTCAAAATGGATCAAAGACCTAAAGATTAGGTCTGAAACAATGTCTTCTAGAAGAGAATATAGGCAGTACACTCTTTGACATGAGTTTCAAAAGAATCTTTTCAGACACCATAACCCCTCAGACGAGGGAAACAATAGAAAGAATAAACAAATGGGACTTCATCAGACTAAAGAGCTTCTTCAAGGCAAGGGAAAACAGGATTGAAACGACAAAACAGCCCACTAATTAGGAAGAAATATTTACAAGTTATTTATCCAGCAAAGGGTTAATCTCCATAATATATAAAGAACTCACACATCTCAACAACAAAAAATCAAACAACCCAATCAAAAAATGGGCAGGGGACATGAACAGACATTTCTCCAAAGAAGATATCTGGATGGCCAAAAGACACATGAAAAGAAGCTCATCATCACTAATCATCATGGAAATGAAAATCAAAACTACACTGAGATATCACCTTACACCTGTTAGAATGGCAAAAATATCCAAAACCAAGAGTAACAAATGTTGGAGAGGTTGTGGAGAAAAAGGAACCCTCATACCCTGTCGGTGGAAATGCAAGCTGGTGCAGCCACTATGGAAAACAGCATGGAGATTTCTCAAAAAGTTAAAAATAGAAATACCTTATGACCCAGCCATCCCGCTACTGGGTATCTATCCTAAGAACCTGAAATCAGCAATTCCAAAAGTCCCATGCACCCCTATGTTCATCGCAACATTATTCACAATAGCCAAGTCATGGAACCAACCGAAGTGCCCATCAACTGATGATTGGATAAAGAAGATATGGTATATATATACAATGGAATACTACTCAGCCATAAAAAAGGACAAAGTCATCCCATTCACAACAACATGGATAGACCTTGAGGGTATTATCTTGAGTGAAATAAGCCAGACAGAGAAAGATGAACTCGGTATGACTCCACTCATAGCTGGTAGTTAACATATAGACAAAGAGAACTGATCGGTGGTTACCAGGGGAAAGGGGGTTGGGCGAAGGGCACTAAGGGTGAAGTGCTGTACCTACAACATGACTAATAATAATGTACAACTGTAATTTCAGAAGGTTGTTAACTATTATAGTCTTAGTAAAAAAAAATGGATTAAAGACTTGAATGTGACATCTGAAACTATAAAACTCCCAGAAGAAAACATAGGCAGTGACCTCCTTGACATTAGCCTTGGCGATGATTTTTTGGATTTGACACCAAAAGCAAAAGCAACAAGAGAAAAAATAAACAAGTGGGAATACATCAAACTAAAAAGTTTCTGCACAACAAAGGAAACCTTCAATAAAATGAAATGGAAATCTAATTAATGGGAGAAAATATTTGCAAATCATATATCTTATAAGCTGTTAATATCCAAAGTTTATCAAGAGCTCATACAACTCAATATCCAAAAAAAACTGATTAAAAAATGGGCAGAGGATTTGAATAGACATTTTTTCCAAATAAGACATACAGATGGCCAATAGGTATATAAAAAGATGTACAGCATCCCTAATCATGAGGGAAATGCAAATCAAAACCACAATGAAATATCACCTCACATCTGTTAGAACAACTATTATCATAAAGAGAACAAATAAGTTTTGGTGAGACTGTGGAGAAAAGGGAACTCTTGTGCACTGTTTACGGAAATGTAAACTTGTGCAGTCACTATGGAAAACAGTATGGAAGTTTCTCAAAAAACTAAAACTAGAACTGCCATATGATCCAGCAATTCCACTTCTGGATATTTATCCAGGGAAAACAAAATCACTAATTTTAAAAGATATATGTACCCGCCATATTGCTGAAGCATTATTTACAATAGCTGAGACATGGAAACAACCTAGATGTCCATCAATGGATGAATGGATAAAGAAACACAAACAAACACACACACACACACAGGAATGTTATTCAGCCATAAAAAAGAATGAAATCTTGCCATTTGCAACAACATGGATTAATCTTGAAAGCATTATGCTATTTGAAAGAAGCCAGACAGAAAAAAAATGCCATATGATCTGACTTATATGTGGAAAATATTTTAAAAACTTAGTTCACAGATATATAGAACAGATTGAGGTGTGGGGGTGGAGGGGGCTGAAATGGGTGAAGAGGATCAAAAGGTACAAATTTCCAGTTATGAAATAAATAATTCATGGAAATGTAATATACAAGATGGTGATTATAGTTAATAATACTGTATTGCATATTTGAAGGTAGCAAAGAGAGTGAATCTTGAGAGTTCTCATTGCAAGGAAAAAGAGTTTGTAACTATGCTATGGTAACACATATTAACTGGACTTATTGTAGTGATTATTTTACAATATACCAGTATTGAATTATTATGTTGTGCACCTGAAACTAATATAATGTTATTTCAATTATATCTCAATTTAAAAAGTAATAAAAGAATCTAACAAAAATTTTGGAACTGAAGAATAAAATGACTGAGTTGAAGAATTCAATAGAGACTTTCAACTGCAGACTTCACAAAGCAAAAGAAATAATTGGTGAGTTATAAGACAGATAAATTGAAATTATCCAATTAGAGAAGCAAAAAGAATGAAGAAAGTTGATGAGACTTATGAGACACAATTAAGTAAAACAATCTAGACATCATTGAAGTCTCAGAAGAAAAAGACAGATAAAGGTTTTTGAAAAGATAAACAAAATTGACAAACCTAAAGCAAGACTAAAAAAAGAGAAGATTCAAACAAATGAAATAAAAGATGAAAGAGGAGATATTTCAACTGTCACCACAGAAACACAAGAGATCATAAGAGATTACTATGAACAATTCTGCATCAACATATTGGATAAGGTAGAAGTGGATAAATTCCTAGAAACATACAACCTACAAAGACTAAATCAGGAAGAAATAGAAAATCTGAACAGTCCAACAAAGAGTAAGGAGATTGAATCAGTACTCAAATGGCTCCTCTGGTGAATTCTATGAACATAAAGAGGAATTAAGACCAATTCTTCTCAAACTCTTCCAAAAATTGAAGAGGAAGGAACACTCTCGAAGTCATCTTACAAAGCCAGCCCTGCTACAAAGCCAGATAAGGATACTATTAAAAAAAGAAAATTACAGATCAATATCTCTAATGAACATCGTTGGAAAAATTCTCAACAAAATATTAGCAATCCAAATTCAACAGCACAGAAAAAGGATGATTCACCATGATCAAGTGGAATTGATCCTGGGATGCAAGGATGTCCAAGATATGCAAATCAATAAATGTGATACACTACATTAATAAAATAAAAGATAAACATCACATGATTATCTCAGTAGATGCAGAAATAGTATTTGATAAAAGCAACATCCATCCTTTCATGATTAAAATACTCAAGAGACTGTGTATGAAAGGAACATGCCTCAACACCATAAAGACCTCATATGACAAACCCATATCCAATGTCATACTCAGTGGTGAAACATCGAAAGCTTTTCCTCTAAGTCAGGAACAAGACAAGCGTGCCTACTCTCCCTACTCCTATTCAACATAGTACTGGAATTCCTAGCTAGAGCAATTAGGAAAGGAAAAAAAAAGTAAAAGTCATTCAAACTGGAAAGGAAGAAGTAAAATTACATCTGTTTGCAGATAATATGATTTGATATATAGAAAGTGCTAAAGACTCCACAAAACCACTCTTAGAACTAATCAACAAATTCAGTAAAGTTGCAGAATACAAAATCAACATAGCGAAATCAGTTACACTCCTATACACAAACAACAAAACATCTAAAAAATCAAGAAACAAAACAATCCCATTCACAACAGCATCAAAAACAATGAAAACTTAGGAATAAATTTAACCAAGGAGGTAAAGAGAAGTACACTGAAAACTATAAGAGTTTGAAGAAAAAACTGAAGACACTAACAAATTGAAAGATATCCTGTGTTAATGGATTGAAAATTAATATTGTTAAAATGTCCATACCACCCAAAACCATCTATAGATTCAATACAATCCATATCAAAATTCCATGGTGTTTTCACAGAATTAGAAAAAAAAATCCTAAAATCTGTATGAACCCACGATAGATCCTGAAGAGCCAAACCATCCTGAGAAAAAACAAAGCTGGAGGCATCACACTTCCTGATTTCAAACTTATTACACAGCTGTAATAATCAAAACAGTATGGTACAGGCATAAAAATAAACACATGAACCAATTTAACAGAATCAAGATACTAAAAATAAATTCTCCCATATATATTCAACTAATATTTGACAAGTGAGCCAAGAATACTCAATGGAGAAATGATAATCTCCACTAAATGGTGCTGGAAAACTGGATATCTACCTACAGAAGAAAGAAATTGGACCTCTATCTTATAACACTCACAAAAAGTTAACTCAAAATGGATTAAAGACTTAATTGTAAGATGTGAAAAATTAAAACTTCTAGAAGAAAAATAAGTGAGAAGCTCCTTGACATTGGTGTTGGCAATGGTTTTTTGGATATTACACCAAAATCACAAGTAATAGAAAAAGTGTTTCCATGTGTGTAGGGATTTACCAAAAGGAGACTCAAGGGACATTTCTGGATTGATAGAAAAATTTTTTTAGATTAATAGAAAATTTATATATCTTTATTGGAATGTTGTTACATGGGCATATACATTTTTTAAACCTTGAAATTATACACTTAAGACCTGTGCAGTTCACTTTATTGAATATATCTCAATTAAAACATTACATTTGAATAGCCAAGGAAACTTTTAAACGTTGACTAACAAGAGAGAACCTAACTTGCCAGATCATAAAAACAATAATTAAAATATTGCCCTATCTGAGTGGGAATAAATAAATAGATCAATAGAATAAAATAGAATGTCCAGAAGCATATATGAATTATATGTATTATATGCTAAAGATGGCATTTTAAATCAGTATAAATGCATCATTCATAGAGATGGGACTACTAGATAAACATTTGAGGAAATAAATAAAATAAAATTAGATTTCTATGGCATGTCTTACAACAAAAGAAAATAGATTAAAGATATAAATATGTAAAACAGTAATCACAGAGTCATTAAGAATATATAAATGGTGAAAAATAATGTTGGGGTGGACAAAGCTTTTCTAAACATAGCGCCGTCAGCAACATCCATAAAAAGAAAGCTTGATAACTTTGACTGCGTAAGATAGTTTAACCTTTTGGGCTGAAAAGATGCCACAAGAAAGGTTAAAAGATAAATCACAAACTGTAGGAAGTTCTGCAACATATATGATAGATAAAAAGTTATTCCTGTTCCAGTTCAAGATGGTGATGTAGGAAGATTCTGAACTCACCTTCTCCCAAAGACTCACCAAATCCACAACTATATATGAAAAAACTTTCTTTGAAAAAACCCCTAAAAACTAGTGGAGCAACCCCTTATGATTTGGCAATTGAAAAAATACAACATCGAAATGAGTAGGAAAGACTGAGACACAATCTCGCCATAAACCCCACCCCAAGCCGAGCGACCTACAATTCGGTTCGAACTCGAAACTTGCAGCTGCTCTCTGAGAGTTTAGGGGTTCATACTCCACATCAGGCACTCCAGTGACAAGCCCCCAAAATATCTAGCTTTGAAAGCCAATGGGGCTCATGTCCATGAGACCCACGGGGTATATGGTGAGTTGACAAATGGCTCTTAAAGGGCTGGTGCATAGACTTACACAACACAGAGCTCAGCACAGAGGCAGCCCTGTGGCTGCCTTTAAAAAGTGCCCAGACAGTATGTGAAAGAGACTCATTTGCTAATTTTAAAGTGTTGGTCCCAGAGGCAGCGGCCTGCTGGGATATTCTCAAGGGCCAAGGATGGAAGCTGATGAGTGCCATCTTCCGTGCTCTCCCTCTGCTAGGCTAAAGCCAGTGGGTGCCTTTTTTTAAATTTCCTTTCTGGCTGGTGCCTTTTTCTCTCTTTTTTCTTTTTTTTCTCGTTTTAAAGTTTTCTTTTTGTTTCTCTTTTTTGGTGAGTACCATCTTTGCACTCCCCCTCTGCCTTATTCCAGCCAGCGGTCACCATCTTTGTAGTCTCTGCCACATTCTAGAGCACTGTTATCTCCTGGGAGGAAGCTTCTACACACATCTGGTGCTCTGGTTTTTAGGTTTGGTGACTTGAGTTTTGTGGCAACCACCCAAGGGGTTTCACCTAGCTCTGAAGGCCTGTGTCTCATGGGACTGTAAGAATTGTAGAGAGAGTTCTTGGCAGACTACTTTTCCCAGGGCACTGCACATTTAGCAGACTGAAACACAACCCCAGTCTTTCTGAGAAATAGCCTATTTGCTTGTCCATGAGCTTTGACCTAAGTGTCATGCTTCTGGTTTGGCACACTTATAGGGGCCTATAGAGGTGTTCTCAGGGAATGGAGGCTGTTGGATGCAATCTTTGAACTTCCCATCTGTCTCATTCCAGCTCACTGGTATCTTCCAGAAAGGAACGTATATCCTTGTATGGCATCCGGAATTTTGCAGTCGCTGCAAGGTGACAGCTTTACATTTCTTGGCTCTGGTAACCAGCAAGGCTCATGCTCAGGAGTCCTACAGGACTACAACCAATGAAGAAAGAGTTCTTAAACAACTACCATCTTTAGGGCACAACAAGAGGCAATAGACCCAAAAGCTCAATCTTTCTATGAAAGAGGCCTGTTAGCTTAACATCATAGCTACAGCCTGAGAGGAAGGCTTCTAATTAAACACAGATTTGAGGGTTGACTGTAATGCTTTTCAGAGACCTTGGAGGGAGTATGGTGTCTTAGAACACTCCCTCTGTTGTGCTCCAGAGCATAAGCTTATCTCAGAGGGGAACTCATATGTATACCCGGTGCCCCAGTTTTTATATTTGGTGCCCCAGTTTTTGTGGCTGCCACCCATGGGCTACCCTTGATCATCTGACTGTGGTGGTCAAGGGGGCTTGCATATGTGGGCTCCATGGGACTGTAACAATCAAAGAGACAGTTCTTGACAGGCTGCCACCCCTCAAGACACTGCACAGACAGCAGACTAAAATATACCCTGAGCCTTTATTTGAGAGAGGCCTACTTGATTGTCCTAGGGTTTTGAACTTGGAGCAGGCTTCAGTTTTTGTACACGTCTAGGGACTACGGAAGTGCTCTCAGATAGCATAGGCCAGGGAGCACAATCTTTGCATTCTCCCTCTGCCTCACTACAGTACACTGGTATCTCCCAGAAAGAAGAATATACATTCATCTGGAGCCCTAATTTTTGTGACTGCCACCCAGGCAACATCTCCAGATTGCCTGGTTCTAGTGGCCAGCGGGGTTTACAATTGTGCTCCTACAGGACTGTATATATTTGTATTTCTTAAAAGCTTCTGCCTTAGAGTATGGCTCTCTATCTGTCTCAATCTAAGTGCTGACTGAGATCCTCCTTTGGGACACTCACAGATCTTGGTGCACACCCAACTACTGGGAAGTATTAAAAATAAAATAGGCTGATATACAGTCACAAAGGTTTGAGAGACACCCAAGAAATAGGGAAGGATTAAGTGATTAGTTTTATCTGCTACACAAGGTCCATACTTCAAAATTAGGAGAGGTGGCTGTTTCATCAAATGCATAGAAACCAACATAGAGAGTCAAGAAAAATCAAGAAACAAAAGAATATATTTCAAATGAAAGTATAAGATAAAAACTCAGAAAATTTTAATGAAATGGAGATAAGTAACTTACCTAATAAAGAGTTCAAAGTAGTAGTCATAAAGATGTTCACTGAACTCAGGAGAAGAACGGATTAACACAGTGAGAATTTCAACAAAAGTATAGAAAATATAAGAAAGTACCAAACAGAGGTCACAGAGCTGAAGAATACAATAACTGAACTGAAAAATACATTAGAATGTTTCAACACCAGACTAGATGAAGTGGAAGAGAGGAAGGAACAGTGAACTCAAAGATAAGACAGAGGAACTCACCCAATCAGAGTAGCAAAAAGAAGAAAGATTATAAAAAATGCAGACAGCTTAAGGGACTTATGGGAACATCAAGCAGAGTAACATTTGCATTAAAGGAGTCCCAGAAGGAGAAAAGAGAGAAAGGGGCAGAAAATTTATTTGAAGATATAATCAATGAAAACTTCTCTAACCAGGGAAAGGAAAGAGACATACAAATTCAGAAAGCCTAGAGTGTTAGAAATAAGATAAACCAAAGGGCCCACACCAAAACACATTGTAATTAAAATGTCAAATTGAAAGACAAAGAGAGAATCTTAAAAGCAGCAAGAGAAAAACAACTTGCTATGTAGAAGGGAACCCCCATAAGACTATCGGAAGATTTTTCAGCAGAAACTTTGCACATCAAAAGGGAGTGGCACAATATATGCAAACTGCTGAAAGAAAAACCTTCCAAAACAAGAATACTTTACCTAGCAAAGTTATCATTGAAGTGATAAAAAGTTTTCCAGATAAGCAAAAGCTAAAATTCATTACCACTAAACCAGCTTTACAAGAAATGTTAAATGAGACTTCTTTAAGCAGAAAGTAAAGAGTACTAATTAGTAACAAGATCATACATGAAAGTACAAATCTCACTGGTAAAGGTAAATATAAAGTAATGGTAGTCAATTAATCACACAAAGCTGGCATGAAGGTAAAAATACAAAAGTAGTAAAAATGATTGTAACAAAAATAATTAGTTAAGACATACACAAGATAAAAAGTTGCAAAATCTCACATAAAATGTAAAAATGTAGACCTTTAAAATTCATTCAATCTTGTGATTATCAACTAAAAATAGACTATCTAAATATAAGTTATGTGTAAGTCTCATCATAACCACAAAGTAAAAACTATAGTAAGCATATAAAAGATAACAAGAAAGGAATCTAAGCATACATCTAAAGAAAGTCACCAAAACACAAAGAGAGCAAGAGAAGAAAAAAGGAACAGAGCAACTACAAAACAGGCAGAAAAAAATAAACAAAATTGCAGTAAGTACATACCTATTAATGATTACTTTCTGTGTAAATTGGCTAAATTCTCAATCAAAAGACATAGAGTGGCTAAATGGATTAAAAAAGAAAATGAAAAGACAAAACTATATGGTGCCTACAAGAGATTCACTTCAGATGTAAGAAAATAAACAGACTAAAAAGTGAAGGAATGGAAAAGATATTCCACATAAAAGGAAACTGAAAACAAACTGGCTTAGTTATACTTATATCAGAAAAAATAGACTTTATAACAAAGACATTAGTAAGAGATAAAGAAGGGCATTACATAATGATAAAGAGGTCAACCTAACAAGAGGATATAACATTTGTAAATATTTATGCACTCAATGTAGGCTCACATAATTATATAAAGCAAATATTAACAGACCTAAAGAGAGAAATATACAGCAGTAAAATAATGGTAGGAAATTTTAGTACCCCACTTACATCAATGGATAGATCATCCAACAGAAAATCAATAAGGAAACATCACCCTTAAATGACATGTTAGACAAGATGAGCTTAACAGATATACACAGAACTTTCCATTCAAAAGCAAGTGAATACACATTCCTCTCAAGTGCACATGGAACATTCTCCAGGATAAATTATATTTTAGGCCACAAAACAAGTCTTAACAAATTTCAGAAAAATGAAATCATATCAAGCATCTTTTCGGAACACAACGGTTGGAAGCTAGAAATCAATTACAAGAAGAAAACTGCAAAATTCACAAATATGTGGAGATTAAACAATATGATACTGAGCAGCCAATGGATCTACAAAGAAATCAAAAGAAAAATAAATAATACCATGAGACAAATTTAAAAGTAAATAAAACATACCAAAACTTATGGGATACAGCAAAAGCAGTTCTAAGAAGGAAGTTAATAGCAATAAACGCCTACCTCAAGAAACAAGAAAAATCTTGAATAAGCAACCTAACTTTACATCTCAAGGAACTAGAAAAGAAGAAGAAATGAGGCCCAAAGTTAGTAGAAGGAAGATAATAACAAAGATTAGAGCACAAATAAATGAAATAGAGACTAAAAGGATAATATAAAAGACAAATGAAACCAAGAGCTGGTTCTTTAAAACGATAAACAAAATTGACAAGCCTTTATCTACCCTACTAATAAAAAAAGAGAGAGGACTCAAATAAAAGCAAATGAAAGAAGAGACATTATAATTGACACCAAAGAAATACAAAGGATCAAAAGAGGTTGCTATGAACAATTGTAGGCAATCAAATTGGACAACCTGAAACAAATGGATAAATTCCTAGAAAGATATAATTTTCCAACAATGAATCATGAAGAAATATAAAGTCTGATCAAAAGAATTACTGGTAAGGAGATTGAATCAGTAATCAAAAACTTTCTAACAAAAATGTAGAACCAGATGGCCTCACTGGTGAATTCTACCAAATATTCAAAGAATTAATAGCAATTCTTCTCAAACTCTTCCAAAAAATCGAAGAGGCAGGAATACTTCTAAACTCATTTTATGAAGCGAGCATTACCCTGATATCAAAACCAGACAAGAACACCACAAGAAAAGAAAATAACAGACCAATATCCCTAATAAACTTAGATGCAAAAATTCTCAACAAAACATTACAAAAATGAATTCAACAATACCTTACAAGGATCTTGTGACATATTCAAGTGGGATTTATTCCAGAGATGCAAGCAGAGTTTAACATCCACAGATAGATCAATATGATACACCACATAAACAAAAGGAAGAATAAAAGTTATGGAATTGTCTCAATAAATGTAGAGAAAGTATTTGACAAAAGTCAACATATATTTATCATAAAAATCTCTCAACAAAGTGGGTATAGAGGGAATATATCTCAACATAATAAAGGCTATCTATGACAAGCCCACAGCTAATATCACACTCAGTGGTGAAAAGCTTAAACTTTTTCTTCCAAAATGAGAACAAGACAAGGGTGTCCACTTTTGCCTCTTTTATTCAACATAATATTGATAGTCCTGGCCAGTGCAAACACAAGAAAAAAAATAAAAAACACTCAAATTGTAAAAAATGAAGAAAACTGTCACTATTTGCAAATGATATGATATTATGTATAGAAAACCCTAAAGATTCCATCAAAAAACTATTAGAACTAATAAATGAATTCAGTAAAGTTGCAGAAAACAAAATCAATATAAAAAATCCGCTGCATTTCTATATGCTAACAAAAACTATCAGAAAGAGAAATTTTAAAATCCCATTTACAATTGCATCAAAAAGAGTAAAATATCTAGGAATAAATTTAACCAAGGAGGTGAAAGTCCTATAAATAGAAAACTCTAAGACATTGATTAAAAAAAATTGAAAAAGACATAAATGTATAGGTATTCTGTGCTTATGGATTGAAAGAACTAATATTGTTAAAATTTCCATCCTACCCAAAGCAATCTGCAGATTCAATGCAATTCCTATCAAAAATGTCAATGACATTTTTCACAGAAATAGAATAATCAATCCTAAAATTAGTATGGAACCACAAAAGATTCCAAATAGTCAAAGCAATCTTGAGAAAGACAAACAAAGCTGGAGGCAACACACTCTCCGATTTCAAACTATGTTACAAAGCTGTAGTAACCAAAACAGTATGGTAATGGCATAAAAACAGACACATAGATCAGTGGAACAGAAAGAGCCCAGAAATAAAGCCACCTATATGTCTTCAATTGATTTATGACAAAGAAGCCAAGAATGTACAATGGAGAAAGGATGGTCTCTTCAATAAATGGTATTGGAAAAATTGGGCAGTCACATGCAAAAGAATGAAACCAGACTACTATATTATACCATACACAAAAATTAACACAAAATGGTTTGAAGACTTGTATGTAAGACCTGAAACCATAAAACTTCTAGAAGAAAACATAGGCAGTAATCATCTTGGCATTGCTCTTGGCAATGTTTTTTGGGATTTGACATGAAAAGCAAAGGCAAGAGCAAAAATAAAGTGGGATTACATCAAACTAAAAAGTTTCTGCACAGCAAAAGAAATTTTATACAAAATGAAAAGGAAACCTACTAAGTGAGAGAAAAAATTTTCAAATCAAGTATCTGATAAAAGATTTATATCCAAAATATGTAAAGAACTCATAGAATTCAATAGAAAAAAACCAAACAATCCAGTTAAAAACTGGGCAGAGGAGGGGTTGGCCCAGGTGTGCAGTGGTTAAGTTCATGTGCACTGCTTCAGCGGCCTGGGGTTCCCCAGTTCAGATCCCAAGCTTGGACCTAGGCACTGCTGCTCAAGCCATGCTGTGGCAGGTGTCCCACATATAAAGTAGAGGAAGATGGGCACGGATGTTAGCTCAGGGCCAATCTTCCTCAGCAAAAAGGAGGATTGGCAGTGGATATTAGCTCAGGGCTAGGCTTCCTCAAAAAAAGAATGGGCAGAGAATCTGAACTGATGTTTTTCCAAAGATGGCCAACAGGTACATGAAAAGATGTTCAACATCCCTATCATCAGGGAAATGCAAATCAAAACCACAATGAGATATCCCCTCACACGTGTTAGAATGGTTATTATCAAAAAAAAAAAAAGAAAGAACAAATGCTGGTAAGGATGTAGACAAAAGGGAACCATTGTGCACTGTTGTTGAGAATATAAATTTGTGCAGAAACTATAAAAAACAATACAGATGTTCCTCAAAAATTAAAAAATAGTATTACCATATGATACAGCAATCCTACTTTTGGGTATTTATCCAAAGAAAATGAAAACACTAACTCGAAAAGGTATATGCACACCCAATGTTCCTTGTAATATTATTTACGATAGCCAAGATGTGAAATAACCTATGTGTTCATCAGCAGATGAACAGATAAAGAAAATTTGGTGTATGTATATTCAGTCATAAATTATGGGTGATGTGGATGAAATGAGTGAAAGGAGTCAAAAGGTACAATCCTTTTGTTATAAAATAAATAAGTCATGGAGATGTAATGTACACCATGCTGACTATATTTAATAATACTGTAGTGCAATATTTGAAAGTTGCTAAGGCAGCAGATCTTAAAAATTCCAATCAGAAGAAAAGAATTTTGTAACTGTGTTTGGTAACAGATGCTAACTAGACTTACTGTAGTGTTTATTTCACAATATATACAAATATTGAATCATTATGTTGTACTCCTAAAACTAATATGATGTTGTATTTAAATTATATCTCACTGAAAAAAATTACCATTCTTAAATTATGAAGAATTATGGTTAATAAATAGAAATATTATTATCCCAATTAGAAAATATTCAAAGCACACAAACAGGAAGTCACAAAAGAAATAAAATCAGCATGTAAAAAAAATTCAACATTTTACAAATTAAAAATGCAAACTTAACAAGATAATGCTTTTGGCAGTCAAATGTAAAGATATTAAAAAGATGAATAAACATCCATTGTTGTGAGAATTTAATAATAGAAGTATTCTCATATACCACTTATGTAAACTGCTACAAGTTTTTTGAAGGATGTTTGAGATGATTTAGGTAAAAAAATTTTAAATGTTAATATATGTAATATAACACTTCTGTTTTTAACCTAAGAAAATAATAATACTCATAGACCATAATATGTATACAAAAATTTTCATTGCAGAATAATTTGTAATATAAGAAAATTGAAAACAATATAAATCTTCATTAATAGGAGACAGATGTGTCAGTGTGAAAGTATACTCATGTATGATGGCATAACCTATATTTTTAATATGAAAGATCGCCCATAATATATTGTTAGGTTAAAAACTGGCTGCAAGCAAACTCTGGGTCCAAGGTCATGCTTTGAATTGACATTATTGAGCCCTCACTGCTGCTATTCTGCACTCCAATCCTGGGGTTCCAGGTCACAGTTTGATGTACCATTACTAAAGTGTGCTGCCCCTGCTCTGTGCCCTGCTTCCTCAGGTCCGAGGTCACAATTTGACCCACAGTTACCAAGGCGTGCTGCCACTGCTTTGAGTTCCACCACTGGATCCCAAGTCATGGCTTTTATCTGTCTGTCATTGCCAAGGCCAAGCTGCTGCTGCTCTGCACCCTGCCCCCTGGATCCCAACATGTAGCTTTAACAGGCCATTATTGGAAATGTACTGCTGCTCTTCTGTAACCGTCCCATGGGACCAGAATGGGGACTTTGACCCACCATCCTCAGGAAATGCTGCTACTGTACCCTGGCCCCTGGGCACAGGCCACCATTGCACCCTGTCGTCCCTGGGCTTATGCCACTGCTGCATCCCCCCCAGGCCTAAGTCATTGAAATGAGCCCCAGAGGCATACAACCTACTTACACAGGATATTTGCACTAATCTTCACCACAGACACGAGCACCACTGCCATAGCAAGTGCACGTGCGCCCCAGGACCCAGACACTGTGGTAGTTCTGCATGTGCCTGATCCCAGGACCCATGTACCTCTGTCACTTGTCAGTGCTATAGACCAGGTATCAAAAGGGATCCCTTTAGTGAGAACCTCTTCCCATGGGTAAAAATGGGAAATAGGAGGACCCTAGCAGCCATCAACTCTGGGTTACCCAATAACTCTAGCCACTACTGCTACCCACGGGACCTCTGCAGTCTTGGCCACAGAAGACTCCCTCAGGTTTCACCAATGTTGACCTCAGATGATGGAGCTGCAGAGTAACTATGCCACTGTGCCTTTCCAGGAACCAGAGATGCTGCAACCCACCCAGCTGGTACCCCAGGAGCCACCTTCACATGAAAGTCTTTCCCCACTGAAGCCAGTCCAAAAATGTTGGAAATGTGACTGCTCCCTCAAATGTGCAGACATCAAAGCAAACCATCAGAAACACAAAAAAGCAAGGAAACATGACACCATCAAAGGAACATAATAATTTTCCACTAACTGTCCCCAAAGAAATGGAGATCTGTGGGTTACCTGAAAAAGTATTTGAAATAATTTTTTAAGAAAGCTCAGTCAGATTCAAGAGAGCACAGATAACCATCTCAGTGATCTCAGGAAACCAATGCAAGAAGAAAACAAGAAGTTCAGCAAAAAGAAATCATAAAAAAAGGACAAAACAGAAATTTTGGAGCTGAAAAATACAATGAAGGAAATGAAAAATGCAATAAATAGATTCAATAGTAGGTTCAATCCAGCAGAAGAAAGACTGAGAGAACTTAAAGACAGATGTTTTGATATTATCGAGTCAGAGGAGAAAAAAGAAATGATATTGAAAAAGAGTGAAGAAAGCCTACCTGAATTATGGGACATTGAGTGTAGCAATATTTTCACTAAGCAGTACCAGAAGGAGAAGAGAGAGAGAACCGGACAGAAAATTATTTGAAGAAATAATGGCTGAAAATTTCCCAAATCTAGGAAGATACATGGACATCCAGGTACATGAAGCTCAAACAATAATCAACCCAAAGAGATCTTAACTGAGACACATTATAATCAAGCTCTCAAAAATTAAGGACAAAGAGAGAATGTTGAAAGCAACAAAAGAGAAGGACCCATGTACCAGGGACTCCCAATAAGGCTATCAGCAGTATTCTCAACAGGAAATCTTGCAGGCCAGGAGAGAGTGGGATCATATATTCAAATTTCCCAAAGGAAAAACCTGCCAGCCAAGAATACATTACCCAGCAATGTTGTCCTTCAGAAATGAAGGAAAGATAAATAATTTCCCAGAAAACCAAAAGGTGAGGGAATTTATCACCACCAGACTTGACTTACCAAAAATACTAAAGGTAATTCTGCAAGCTTAAATGAAATGATGCTAGTTAGTATCATGTAAACTTATGAAACTATAAAATTCAATGGTAAAGGTAAATCTATAGTCAAATTCAAAGTACCCTAATGCTTCAGTGATGGTGTGTAAATTACTTTGACTATAATGTATAGGTTAAAAAACAAAAGTGTTAAAAATAACTATAGCTACAATATCTGGTTAATGGATATACAATATAAAAAGATGTAAATTGAGACATCAACAACATAAAATGTGGAGGAGGAGAATGAATGTGTAGACATTTTTATGCAACTGAATTTAAATTGAGATCAACTTAAAATAGAATGTTATAAGATGTACTATGAAATCCTCACGGTAATCTCAAAGCAAAACCCCATAATAGATGCAAAAATGATGAAAAGAAATAAATCAAAGTATTACAAATCCAAAAGATTATCAACTCACCAAGAAGGGCAGCAAGAGAGGAAGAAAGGAACTACAATACAATCAGTATTTAACAAAATGGCTATAGTAAGTCCTTGCCTATCAATAATTACTTTAAACGTAAATAGTTTAAATTTTCCAATTAAGCAACATAGAATGACTGAATGGATAACCAAAAACAAGACTCAACTATATGGTGCCTACAAGGACTAACTTAAACTATAGGAATACGCATAGGCTGAAAGCGCAGGAATAGAAAAAGATGTTCCTTGCAAATGTAAATCAAAATAAAGCAAGGTTAGCTATGCTTATATCTGCCAAAGTAGACTTTAAGTTAAAAACTGTAGCAAGAGACAAAAAATGTCATTATATAATGATAAAAGGGTCAATTAATCAAGGATGTAATTATTTTAAATATATACACACCAAATAATGAAGCACGAATATATGGTAAAAATTATTAACACATCTGTAGGCAAAAATAGAGAGTAATGCAATAACAGTAGGGAATGTCAATACCTCACTTTCAGCAATGGGTAGATTATCTAGACAGAAAATCAATAAGAAAATAATGGGCTTGAAATACACTTTAGACAAAATAGACCTAAGAGACATATACAGAACCTTCCATCCACAGTAGCAGAATGCACATTCTTCTCAAGCTCAAACAGAACATTTTCCAGGATGGATCATATGTTAGGCAAAAAACAAGTCTAAGCAAATTTAAGAAGATTGAAATCATATCAAGTATCTTTTCTGACAACAATCATGTGAAACTAGAAATCAACACCAGAAGAAAAGCTGTTAAATTTACAAATATGTGGAAATTTAATACCACGTTTGCACAATGTGTCAAAGAAGAAATCAAAATTTAGTAATAAATATCTTGAGACAAACGATAATAGAAACAGAAAATACCAAAACTCATGAGAAGCAGAAAAAGCAGTTCTAAAAAGAAAGTTTATATTGACAAATTCCTCCCTCAGGAAAAAAATCTCAAAAACAACCTGATCTTACATCTTAAGGAACTAGAAAATGAAAATTGAAGTAAGCCCACAGTTAGTAGAAGGAAGTAAATAAAGATTAGAGGAGAAAGAAATGAAACATAGACTAGAAAGACAATAGAAAAGATGAATGAAACTGAGTCTTTTTAAAAGACAAAGAAAATTGACAAATCTTTAACTAGAGTAAGAAAAAAAGAGAAATGGCTCAAGTTAATAAATTTATAAAGAAAACAGGAGGCATTACAACTGTACCATAGAAATACAAAAGATCATAAGCGACTACTTTGAACAATTATATGGCAACAAATTAGACAACTTAGAAGAAATGGATAAATTCCTAGAAACATAAAACGTACCAAGAATGAAACATGAAGTAACAGAAAATGTGAACAGACCAATAATGAGCAAGAAGATTGAACCAGTAATCAAAAATCTCCCAACAAATAAAAGCCTAGGGCCAGATGACTTCACAGGTGAATTCTATCAAATATTTAAATAAGAATTACCACCAGTTCTTCACAAAATCTTCCCCAAAAATGGAATAGTAAGGAACACTTCCACACTTATTTTACAAGGACAGTATTACCCTGGTACCAAAGCCAGATAAGAAGACTGCAAGAACAGAAAACTACAGTCCAATATCCCTGATGAACATAGATGCAAAAATCGTCAACAAAATACTAGCAAACTGAATTCAAGAGTACATTAAAAGTATTATACACCATGAACATGTGGGATTCATGCCTGGGCTATAAGAATGGTTCAACTTATATATATTCATAAATGTGATATGTCACATTAACAGAAGGGAGGATAAAAATCATACTGTCATTTCAATAGATGCAGAAAAAACATTTAACAAAATTCAATATCCTTTCATGACATAAACCCTCAACAGGTTGGGTATAGAAGGAGCATACCTCAATATAATAAAGGCCATATATGACAAGCTCACAGCTAACATCACACTCAACAGTGAAAAGTTAAAAGACTTTCCTCTAAAATCAAGAACAAGAAAATGATGCCCACTCCTGCCGTTTCTATTCAACATTGTACCAGAAGTCCTAGGCATAGCAATTAGGCAAGAAAAAATAATAAATATATCAAATTGAAAAGAAAGATGTAAGATTAACTGTTTGCAGATGACATGATCTTATATACAGGAAACCCTAAAGACTCCACCAAATAACTATTAGAACTAAACAATGAATTTAGTAAAGTTGTGGGATAACCAACATACAAAATCAGTTGCATTTCTATACACCAATTACAAACTGTCTGAAAAGAAATTAAGAAGGCAATCTCATTTACAATAGCATCAAAACAATAAAATGCTGAGGAATAAATATAACCAAGAAAGTGAATTACTTGTGCACTAAAAACTATACTATGTTGACGAAGGAAATTGAAGAAGACATAGATAAATGATAAGGTATTCTGTATTGTTGGATAGGAAGAATTAATATTGTGAAAATGTCCATAGAGATATATAGATTTAATGCAATCTATATCAAAATTCTAATGAAATCTTTTTTCAAAAATAGAAGAAAACTAAAATTTGTGTGGAACCACAAAAGAGCCCAGATACCCAAGCAATTTTGAGAAAGAACAAAGCTGGAGGTATCACACATCCTTATTTCAAGTTTATTACAAAGATAATAATCAGAATAGTATACTAATGGTATAAAAATAGGCCCAAAGTCCAGATGATCAGAACAGAGAGGTCAGACATAAACTCACAAATATACAGTCAGCTAATTTTTGGCAAGAGCACCAAAAACACACAATGGGGAAAGGATAATCTCTTTAATAACTCGTGTTGGGAAATGGGGTATCCACATGAAGAGAAAAAAAACTGAATCCTTATCTTATACCACTCATAAAAATTGAAACGGATCAAAGATTTAAATATAACTGCTGAATCCATAAAACTCCTAGAAGAAAACATAGGAGAAAAATCTTTGATATCAGTCTTAGCAGTGATTTTTTGGATAAGACACCAAAAGCACAGACATCAAAAGCTAAAATAAACAAGTAGGGTAAATCAAACTAAAGAGCTTCTACACAGCAAAGCAATCAATAAATTGAAAATGCAACCTACAGAATGGCAGAAAATATTTGTAAACCATATATCTGATGAGGGGTTACTATCTAAAATATATAAAGGATGCATGCAACTCAATAGCAATAAAGCAAATAATCCAGTTAATAAGTAGGCAGGAGACCTGAATAGACATTTTTCCAAAAAAGACAAACAAATGCTCAATAGGTATATGAAAAGGAGCTCAACATCACTTATCATCAGGGAAGCTCATATCTAAACCACAATGAGATATCACCTCATGCCTATTAGAATGACTATTATCACAAAGACTACAGATAACAAAAGTTGGTGAGAACGTGCTGAAAAGGGAACCATTATACGCTGTTGGTAGCAATGCACATTTGTACAATCACTAATAAAAACAGTATTGCACTTCCTCAAAAAATAAAACAGAACTACCATACGATCAAGCAACCCAAATCTTGGCTATATATCCAGAGGAAATGAAATTAGTATCTTGAAGAGATACCTGCACATTCATATTTATTGCAGCATTATTCATGATAGGTAAGATATGGAAACAACCTAAATGTCCTTCAATGTATGAATGGATAAAGAAAATGTGATATATATATATATATATATATATATATATATACACATATATATATGTATATATATATATATCATTAAAAAAACAAAAAAGAAGAAAATCCTGCCACTTGCAACAATATGGATGAAACTTGAGGGCACTATGCTATGTGAAATAAGCCAGACAAAGAGAAATACTGTATGGCATCACTGATATATGGAATTTAAAATTTCAAAAAGCTGATTTTATAGAAACAGAAAGTAGAATGGTGGTTTACAAGGCCTGAGGCAAGTGGTAAATGGGAAGACACAGGTCAAAGGGTATAAATCTTAAGTTTTAAGAAGAAATTCTGAATATTTAACGTACAGCATGATGACTACAGTTAATAATGCAGTATTGTATACTTGAAAGTTGCTGAGAGTAAAACTTAAGCATTCTCATCACAAAAAGATTTAACTATATATGAGATGTTGGGTGTATTAATTATCTTGATTTTGGTAATCATTCCACAATGTATATCAAATCATTAAATTGTATACTTTAAGTATATACAATTATGTTTGTCATTATTCCTCAATAAAGTTGGGAAAAATATAAAAACAGGATGCAAGGACAGCTAGTCTTTGACAAAAGAACCAAGAACATAAAATGGAGAAAGGAAGGTCTTTTTGATAAATGGTGTTGGGGAAACTGGACAATCACATGCAAAAAATGAAAACAGACTATTATCTTACACTATCCACAAAAATTAACTCAAAATTGATTAAGGACTTGAATGTGAGACCTGAACCCATAAAACTCTTCAGAAGAAAATTTAGGCAATACACTCTTTCACATCCGTCTTAGCAGTATGTTTTCAAATACTATTTCTCCTTAGGCAAGGGAAACAACAGAAAAAATAAACAAATGGGTCTACGTCAGACTAAAAAGCTTCTACACAGCCAAGGAAACCATCAACAAAACAAAAAGAAAATATTTGCAAATCATGTATTTGATGAGATAATTTCCAAAATAGAGAACTCATACAAATCAACAGAAAAATGAACAATGCGATTAAAAAAATGGGCAGAGGGTATGAACAGACTTTTTCCAAAGGAAATGTACAGATGGCCAACAGGCACATGAAAAGATGTTTAACATCGCTAATTATTAGGGAAATACAAATCAAAACCACAATGAGATATTATCTCACACTTGTCACAACAGCTATAATTAACAAGACAAGAAATAACAAGTGTTGGAGAGGATATAGAGAAAAGAGGACTCTCATACACTGCTGTTGGGATGCAAACTGGTGGAGCCACTATGTAAAACAGTATGGAGATTAACCAAAAATTAAAAATAGAAATACCATAAGGTCATGTTATTCCACTATTGGGTATGTATCCAAAGAAGATGAAATCAACAATTCAAAGAAATTTATGCATCCCCATGGTCATTGCAGCATTATTCACAATAACCAAGACTTGAAAACCCAAGTGTCCATCAATGGGTGAATGGATAAAAAGGATGTGATATATACACAATAGAATACTACTCAGTAATAAAAAAGATGAAATCGTGCCATTTGTGACAACATTGATGGACCTTGATGGTATTATACTAAGCAAAATAAGTCAGACAGAGAAAGACAAATACTATATTATTTCACTCCTATGTGGAAGATAAACACATAGATAAGAAGAGATTAGTAGTTACCAGAGGAGAAGGGGGTAGGGGGAGGGTGAAAGGGATAAAGGTCACCTATGTATGGTAATGGATAGAAACTAGACTATAAGAGTGATAATAATACAGTCTACATAGAAACTGAAGTACAATAATGTACATCTGAAATTTATACAATGTTATAAGACAATATAACCTCAATTAAAAACAAAACACTGAAATAATTTGACTTCAGAAAAATTAGCCTGTTTATAATTCTTACCTTTATCCTCTAAGAAAATAGCATATTTCTTCATTTGTAAAATTATATTCTTTACCAAAGTGTTGTACTTTTTTCAAATATTCCTAATAAAGTTTTATTAAGGTTTTCTATAGATATAGTTATGAAATTTTGCTATTGTTGCTATTGTGAATGGACTCCACCTATATTTATTTCTTTTAATATTTCTGGAACACACTAATTTTAAGAATTGCTTGACTAACTCTCTAAGGTTCTAGAGACATAAATTCATTCTGACACACACAAAAAAAATACAAGCTGCAAGACTTGCAGTTTCTGGTCCAGCATGTAAGAAGCTTAGAAGTCGACATTCCATCCATACAAAGAAAAGGCTGAACAACCTGAAAAAAATTCTTGGATTCATCAGAGAAGTAAGGTCACAGGGCAAACCACTGCCCCTCAAATTGGAGAGACTGAAAGATAAATACAGAGACTCACAACTTACTGGAGCTTACTAGTTAAAACCTCTTCCAGAACCAGTGCCAAAATGGGGAAATCTGAAATACAATTGATAAATTTCTGGAGGTTCAGGGTGGATAAGACTGATTGATAAAAACTCCAGGGAGATCTGATAATTGGGAGATCCCCACACTTTTGTGAGTTTTACCTCCTGGAGCTCTACCACACTTTCATAGTGAATATCAGAGAAAATCCCTTCATGCCTCTGGCAGGGGGAATGGAAAGGAGACACTTTGAAATACACCACTACATTCTGTTCTTCTTAACAAGTCTTCCCTCAGGAGAAACTTTTTGTAGACACTTCTATTACCTCACATAATTGCCTGTTTTTGTTTTTTGGGTTTTTGTTGGTGAGAAAACAATATCTACTCTGTTAACAAATTTCAAGTATGCAATACAGTATTATTAACTATAGTTATCATGTTGTATTCAACAAGAGCCTAATCTTCTGGGGTTTTAGCAGAGCCTAACTTACCTGCGGGCAGGGACATACACAACTCCAGCCCCCTCTAGCCTTCCATATGGGAAAAGGGAAACACCCAATGCCAGCCCACTCTAGCAATCCTGTCCCATTTTAACAGGGAAAAAAACCTAAGAAGCACATGTGAAGTTCACAATCTAGAGGGCATATGCTTACTAAATGACTGAGACCTAATCATAGGATGATAGAATGCTTCCACTCCCTCAAAACCTTACCACCACATTGCTAAAAACATATATACAGCAGTTCCTTTTACCCAGCACACCATACCTGGCTATCAAGAAAAAAATTCTAAGACATACTAAAGGCAAAACCACAATTTGAAGAGATAGAACAAGCATCACAACCAAACTCAGATATGGCAGAGATGTCAGAATTATCAGAAAGGAAATTTAAAATATCTATGATTAATGTGCTAAGGAATCTAATGGATAAAGTTAACAGGAGAAATAGGAATTCCAAGAACGAACCAAAAAGAAATTCTAGAGATCAAAAACATTAACAGAAACAATGCCTTTAATAGTCTCTTTAGCAGACCAAACAGGGCTGAGGAAAGAATCTCTGAATTTGAGTACATCTCAATAAAAACTTTCAAAACTGAAAAACAAACAGAAAAAAGACTGAAGAAAAGAAACAGAATATGCAAGAATGTGGAACAACTACAAAATGGGTAACATATGATAAGGAAAAAGCAGAAGGAGAAGAAAGGGAGAAAGGAACAGGAGAAATATTTGAAACAATAATGTCTAAGAATTACCCCAAATTAGTGTCAGACACCAAATCACAGATCCAAGAGGGTCAGAGAACACAAAGCAGGATAAATGCCAAATGCAAAAGAAAAGAAAACATGTAGACATATCATTTCCAAACTAAAGAAAATCAAAAATAGAGAGAAAATCTTGAAGGAAGCCTGATTAAAAAAATAAAACTTACCTATATAGAGCAGCAAAGGTAAGAATTACTTACAACTGGTTCTCAGAAATCATTCAAGCAGAAAGTGAGTTGAATAAAATATTTAAAGTTTTGAGGCTGGCGCAGTGGCACAGTGGTTAAGTGCGCATGTTCTGCTTCAGTGACCCAGGGTTTGCCGGCTCAGATCCCGGGTACAGACATGGCAACGCTTGGCAAGCCATACTATGGCAGGCGTCCTACATATAAGGTAGAGGAAGATGGGCACGGATGTTAGCTCAGGGCCAGTCTTGCTCAGCAAAAAGGGGAGGACTGGCAGCAGATATTAGCTCAGGGCTAATCCTCCTCCTCAAAAAAAATATACTTAAAGTTTTAAGAAGGAGAGTGTTTGGAAGATGGCAGCATAAGAGTATCCTGAACTCACCTCCTTCTATGGACACAACAAACATACAACTATTTGTGGAACAATTTCCTCTGACAGAGATCTGGAAACTGGGTGAAAAGAACCTCCACACAAAAGGACAACACAGACAGGGGTGGAAGAGGTAGAGATATAGCCCCAGTGAGGAAAAAAAATCACACCTTAGCTGTGGTGCTTCACAGCTTGATGCGATCTCAAAGATACAAAGCTTTTCCCAGATAAGTAGAGAATTTGAGCTCCACATTAGGCAACCCAGACCTTAGATCTAGTACAAGAGGGATGATACCCTAAAACACCTGGCTTTGAAAAACAATGAGGAATAAGTCCAAGAAAGCTATAGAACTTCAGGGAAAGAAAAAACAGCTCTTAAAGGGCCCATGCACAGACTCGACCTGGAAACCAACACAAAAACACCACATAGAAAAGTGCACTGTCCATTGATAAAAGAGACACACTTTACTAAGCGCAGAGTGTATCCTGGAGAGGAGCCAGAAGCCTGGAGGAAGGGCCATTATTGTGACCTAGTTCAATAGTGCTGACACAGATGCTGGCAGACAACATTAGAATCCTTCCTCTGGCCTGTTAGCACAAAGATCTGCTCCAACCACTAGAGCACCCAAGGTGAACAAGCATAGAGAAAGCAGCAGGTAGCCTGCCCCACAGACTGATCCTGCCCACCAACCAGCCCACAGCAGACTTGTGCCCCTGGGCATCAGAAACAGCCACACAGGGGATCTGCCCCCAAACCAACACATGAAACAAAACAGTTGTGTGCTGCTATGCCTCGGCCTACCCGTACATCAACACTCCTGAGGCAGCTGTGCACTGCAGAGCAGCATAGCCAGTTCTTACCAGAGGCCTGCCCCACCGAAAAGCTACCTGATGTCAGCCATTTGCTGCATAGCCAGCCTCACCAGGGCAATGTGTGTCCCAGGGCCTAGCAAATAGTCATGCTGGGGGCATGACTCAATGACCAGCAAAACTGCAGTAATTGTGTGTAACGAGACCTCACAACCAGCCAACTGGGGGTCCAGCCTAGCCTAAAAGTGTGCCCATAGCAATAGGAACTTCACCAAAACAGAAGGGCACACACAGGGGTCACCCCTGGAGCATGTGGCATGGGTGATGAGAGGTGAGCATGCTGCTGGGCCCCATAAGGCTTCTCTTACCTAAAGTCACATCTCCAAGATTGGGAGATGTAGCTGATCTACCTAATACATAGATATAAGCACAGAGAAGTAGGCAAAATTAGGAGACAAAGAAATATGTTCCAAGTAAGGAAACAGGACAAACCCTCAGAAAAAGAACTAAACGATACAGAGATTTTAAAAGTCTACCTGATAAACAGTACAAACTAATAGTCATAAGGGTGCTCACTGATCCTGGGAGAAAAATAGATGAACACAGTGAGAACTTCAACAAAGAACTGGAAAACATGAAAAAGAACCAATCAGAACTGAAGAATGCAATAATGGAAATGAAAAATTCACTAGAGGGAATCAATAGGAGAGTAGATGACACAGAAGACTGGATCAATAATCTGGATGAAAGAGTTGAGGAAATCACCCAAACTGAACCAAAAAAAAAGAAAAAAGAGCTAAAAAGAATGAGGGAGATCTAAGAGACCTCTGGAACAACATCAAGTATACTAACATCTGCATTATAGGTGTCCCGGAAGGAGAAGAGACAGACAAAAAGGCAGAGAACTTATTTGAAGAAATAATAGTTGAAAACTTCCCTAACCTGGGGAATGAAACAGACATCCAGGTACAGGAAGCACAGAGGGCAACAAACAAGATGAACCCAAAGAGGCCCACACCAAGACACATTACAATTAAAATGTCAAGAATTAAAGAGAGAGAGTATCCTAAAATCTGCAAAAGAAAGGCTACAAGTTGCACACACAAAAAAAACCCTCATAAGGCTGTCAGCTGACTTCTCAGCAGAAACCTTATAGGCTAGAAGGGAGTGGCATGACATACTCATGTGCTGAAAGAAAAAACACTACGGCCAAGAATATTCTATTTGGCAAGGTTATTATTCAGAATAGAAGGAGAGATAGAGTTTTCCAAACAAGCCATAACTAAAGAAATTCATTACTACTAAATCGGCCTTACAAGAAATGTTAAGTATGTAAGTGGAAAAGAAAAGGCCACAAATAGGAATGAGAAAATTATCAAGAAAAAAATTGCTAGTAAAGGTAAATATACAGGAAGGGCAGTGGTTCAACCACCTATAAAGCTAGTAGGAAGGTCAAAAGACAAAAGTACTAAAATCATGCATATCTATGAAAAGAGGTTAAACACTACAAAAAAAATAAAAGATACAAATATGATATCAAAAATATAAAACATGGGGAAGGGGAGTAAAAGCATAGGGTTTTTAGCAAGAAGTCAAACTTAAGAGACCATGAACTAAATACAGATTGCTTCTTACATAAGTTATTATATATGAACCTCATGGTGACCACAAATCAAAAACCTATAATAAATACACAAAGAAACAAAATAGAAAGGACTCCAAACATAACACTAAAGAAATCCGTTGAATCACAAAGGAAGAGAGCAAGAGAAGAAGAAAAAAACAGAGAACTACAAAAACATCCAGAAAAAGGTACCAAAGTGGCAATAAGTACATACTATCAATAATTATTTTAAATGTAAATGGACTAAATGCCCCAACCAAAAGACATCAGGTTGCTGAAATGACAAATAAAAAAAAAGAGTCAGATATATGCTGCATGCAAGAGAAACACTTCAGAACTAAAGACATTCACAAACGAAAATTTAAGGGAAGGAAAAAGATATTCCATGCAAATGGAAATGAAAAGAAAAAGAAAGATAGCATAGCAATACTTAGACAAAATAGACTTTAAAACAAAAACTGTAACAAGAGACAAACAAGGGCAGTACATAATGATAAAAGGAACAATCCAACAAGAGGACACAACACTTGTAAATATCTATGCGCCCAACACAGGTGCACCTAAATACACAATGCAAATATTAACAGATATAAAAGAAGAAATAGACAGCAACACAATAATAGTAGAGGACTTTAACACTACATCACTGGATAGATCATCCAGACAGAAAATCAACAAGGAAATATTAGCCTACATGACACATTAGACCAGCTGGACTTAAAACATATATATAGAACATTCCATCCAAAAACTGCAGAATACACATTCTTTTTGAATGCACATGGATTATTCTCCACGATAGATCACACATTAGGCCACAAAAGAAGTCAATAAATTTAAGAAGATTGAAATAATACCAAGCATCTTTTCTGAACACAACAGTATGAAACTAGAAATCAACTGCAAGAAGAAAATTAGAAAAGCCACAAATATGTGAAGAGTAAACAAAATGCTATTGAACAATTATTGGATCAATGAAGAAATCAAAGGAAAAATTAAGAAATATCTGGAGAAAAATGAAAAAGGAAATATAATATACCAAAATCTATGGGATGCAGCAAAAGCTTAACTAAGAGAGAAGTTTGTAGCATTACAGGCCTACCTCAAGAAACAATAAATAGGGGCCAGCCTGGTGGCACAGCAGTTAAGTTCACACGTTCCGCTTCTCGGCGGCCCAGGGTTCACCGGTTCGGATCCCGGGTGCGGACATGGCACCGCTTGGCACGCCATGCTGTGGTAGGTGTCCCACATATAAAGTAGAGGAAGAAGGGCACAATGTTAGCTCAGGGCCAGGCTTCCTCAGCAAAAAGAGGAGGAGGGGCAGATGTTAGCTCAGGGCTAATCTTCCTCAAAAAAAAAAAAAAAGAAACAAGAAATCTGCCAAATAGACAATCTAACAATACACCTAAAGGAACTAGAAAAAAGAAGATAAAACTAAGCCAGAAATCAGTAAAAGGAAGGAAATAATAAAAATCAGACCTTAAATAAATGGAATAGAAACTAAAAAGACAATAAAAAAGATCAAGAAAACTAAGAGTGAGTTCTTTGAAAAGATAAACAAAATTGACATGCATCTAGACAGACTCAACAAAAAGAAAGAAAGAAGGCTCAAATGAAGTCAGAAATGAAAGCAGAGAAATTACAACAGATACAACAGAAATACAAAGGATTATAAGAGGATATTGCAAAATGCTATACATCAATAGATTGGATAATCTAGAAGAAATGGATAAAATCTTAGAATTATACAACCTTCCAAAACCGAATCAAGAAAAAATAGAGAATCTGAAGAGACAAATCACTAGAAAGGAAACTAAAACAGTAATCAAAAACCTCACTAAAAACAAAAGTCCAGGACCAGATGGCTTCCCCAGTAAATTCTACCAAACATTCAAAAAAGATTTAATATCTATCCTTCTCAAACTCTTCCAAAAAATTGAAGAGGAAGGGGTACTTCCTAACTCATTCTATGAGACCAACATTACCCTGACACAAAACCAGAGAAGAATGACACACGACAGGAAAATTATAGGCCAATATTGCTGATGACCGTAAATGCAAAAATCCTCAACAAAATGTTAGCAAATTGAATACAACAATACATTAAAAACAGCATACACTATAATCAAATGGTATTTATTCCAGGGATATAAGGATGGTTCAACAGCCACAAATCAATCAACAGGACACATCACATTAACAAAACAAAGAATAAAAATCATATGACCTTTTCCAGAGATGCAGAGAAAGCATTCAACAAGATACAGTATCCATTTATGATAAAAAATCTGAATAAAATATGTATATAAGGAAAGTACCTCAAGATATTAAAGGCCATGTATGACAAACCCATAGCTAACATCATACTTAACGCTGTAAAACCTCTAAGAACAGGAACAAGATAAGGATGCCCACTTTCTCCTTTCTCCACTCATATTCAGCATAGTTTTGGAAATCCTAGCCAGAGCCTTTAAGCAAGAAAAACAAATAAAAGTGATCCAAATTGGAAACGAAGAAGTAAAACTGTCATTTGTACAGAAGACATGATTTTATATATAGAAAACTCTAAAGAAGCCATCAAAAGAACTATTAGAAATAATAAATGAATACAGTAGAGTTGCAGGGTACAAATTCCACAGACATAAATCAGTTGCATTTCTATACACTAACAACGAAGTAGAAAAAAGGGAAATTAAGAATACAATCTCATTTACAATCACAACACAGAGAATGAAATACCTAGGATTAAATTTAACCAAAGAGATGAAAGTCCTGTACACTGAAAACTATAAAACATTGTTGAAAGAAATCAAAGAAGACACAAAGAAATGGAAAGATATTTTGAGCTCAGGGATTGGAATAATTAACCTAGTTAAAACATCCACATTTCCTCAAGCAATATACAGATTTAATGCCATCCGTACCAAAGGCCCAATGATATTTTTCATGGAACTAGAACAAAGAATCCTAAAATTTATATGGAACAACAGAAGACCCCAAATAGGCAAAGGAATCCTAAGATAAAAGAACAAAGCTGGAGGTATTACATTCCTTGATTTCAAAATATACTACAAAGCTAGAGCAATCAAAACAGCATGGTACTAGCACAAAAACAGACACACAGATCAATGCAGCAGAAGCAAGAGCCCAGAAATCAACCCACAGATCTATGGACAGCTAATTTTCAACAAGAGACCCAAGAACATACAATGAACAAAGGAAAATCTCTTCAATAAATGGTGTTGGGAAAACTGGACAGCCACACGCAAAAGAATGAAAGTAGACCATTATCTTAAAGCATACACAAAAATTAAGTCAAAATGGATTAAAGACTTGAATGTAAGACCCAAAATTTTAAAACTCCTAGCGGAAAATATAGGCAATACACTCTTCAACATTGGTCTTAGCAGCATCTTTTTGAATATCATGTCTCCTCAGGCAAGAGAAACAAAAGAAAAAGTAAACAAATGGGACTATGTCAAACTAAAAACGTCTGCACAGCAAAGGAAAGAATTAACAAAGTGAAAAGACAACCTAACTATTAGGGGATTTTTTCAAATTGTATATCTGATAAGGGGTTAATATTCAAAATATATAAAGAACTCATATAACTCAACAGCAAAAAACCAAACAACCCAACCAAAACATGGGCAGAGGATCTGAACAGACATTTTTCTAAAGAAGATATACAGGTGGCCCAGGGGCACATGAATAGATGTTCAACATCACTAATTATTAGCGAAATGAAAATCAAAACTACAATGAGATATCACCTCTTACCCATTGGAATGGTTATTATTAAAAACATAAGAATTAAAGTGTTGGAGAGGATGTGGAGAAAAGGGAACCCTCATACACTGCTAGTGGGAATGTAAACTAGTGCAGCCACTATGGAAAACAGTATGGAGATTCCTCAAAAAAAATTAAGAATAGAAATACCATATGATCCAACTGTTCCAATTCTGGGTATTTATCCAAAGAACACAAAAACACTAAGTTGAAAAGATATATGCACTGTTATGCTCAATACAAAGAGATTTGCACACCCCTGTGTTCATTGTAGCATTTTTCACAATCACCAAGATGTGAAAACAACCTATGTGCCTATCAAAGAATGAATGGATAAAGAAGATGCAGTATATACATATACAATGCAATACTACTCGGCCATTAAAAAGGTGAAATCTAACCATTTGCTACAACCTGGATAGAACTTAAGGGCATTATGCTAAGCAAAGTAAGTCAGACAGAGAAAGCCAAATACCATATGATTTCACTCATATGTGGAAGATAAAGACAGCAGCAACAAACACATAGATAAATTGTTGGGTACCAGAAGTGAAGTGGGGAGAGGGGCGAGGGTGAAAGGGATAAAAGATCACATGTGTATGGTGACAAATGGCAATTAGAACTTGGGTGGTGATCACAATGAAGTCTACATAGAAACTGTAATATAATGATGTGCATCTGAAATTTACATAATGTTATAAACCAATGTTATCTCGATAAAAAAATTTTAAAAATCAATCTAGAATTCTGTACCCTGTGGAATTATCCTTCAAAACTGAAAGAGAAATAAAACTTTCCCAGACAACAAAAATTGAGAGACTTTGTTACCACTAGACTTTCCTTACAAGAAATGTTAAAAGAAGTTCTTTAGAGATAAAGAAAGTGATATAGGTCAGAAACTCAGAAATATATAAAGAAAGGTAAAGTATCAGAGAAGGTAAAATAAAAACTTTTACTTTTGTTTTCTTAATTGATATAACATATAATTTGTTCAAAATAATAATAGCAACAATATATTCTATTATGTATGCTTATGTATAAGTGAAGTGAATGACAACAATTATACAGGAGACAAGAGGGAGGAGTTAGGACTATTTTGTTATCTTAAACTACAGGTGCTATCCATGAAATGGTATAGCGTTATTTGAAGGTGGACTTAAATTAATTGTAAATATATATTGCAAACTAGGGCACACACTAAATAAAAGTTTAAAAATGTATAATTGATATGCTAAGAAAGGAGAGAAAAATGAATCATATAAAACATTCAATAAAAACCCCAAAAGGCATAAAAGGAAGGAAGACAAAGATGATAACAAAGAACAAAAACAACAAACAGAAAGGAATAACAAATATGGTAGATGTTAATCTGACTATTTTGATAACCACTTTGAACATCAGTGATCTAAATGCATCAATTAACAAATGGAGATTGTTGGAGTGGATCAAAAAACAAGACCCAAGTATATGTTGTCTACATGAAACCCACTTTAAATGCAAAAACACATATACATTAAAAGTAAATGGAGGGAGAAAGACGCAACATGGTAACTATAAAAGTGAGCAGGAGTAGCTGTATTATTTTCAGACAGAACAGACTTGAAAGCGAGGAAAATTATCAGGGATAGAGACTCACTACATAAATGATGAAGGGGTCAATTCTCAATAAAAAGAAAAAAAATTACCTTCTTTAATGTGTATGTGCCTACCAACAGAGTATCAAAATATGTGAGGCAAAACCTGATAGAACTGCAAGCATGAGTAGATACATACACTATTACAGTTGGAGACATCAATATCCCTCTATCAGAAATGGACAGACCCAGCAGTCAGAAAATCAGTAAGGACATAGTTGAACTCAACAGCAGCATCAATCAACTGGATATATCGGACATCTATAATCACTTATGCAACAGAATAGACATTCTACTAAAGCTCACATGGAACATTCACCAAGATAGACCACATTCTGGGCCATAAAACACACTTTAATGAATTTAAAATAATAGAAATCACACAATGTCTGCTCTCAGACCACAATTGAATTAAACTAAAAATTAGTAACAGAAAGATAGCTGGAAAACTTAAAAATACTTAGAGATTAAACAACACCCTTAATATGAAAGACATGGGTCAAAGAATACATTTCAAGGGAAATTTAAAAATGTTTTGAAAGTAAAAGCATCACATCAAAATTTATGGAATGCAGTGAAAGCTTAGAGGAAAGTTTGTAGCACTGAATGCATATATGTGAAAAGAAAGATCTAATATCAATAATCTAAGCTTACATCTTAGGAAACTAGAAAAAGAAAAGCCAGTTAAATTCAACATAAGCAGAAGAAAATAAATAATAAAAATTAAAGCAGAATCAATGAAATTAAAAATAGAAACTCAATAGAAAAAAATCAGAACCAAATCTCGTTCTTTAAAAAGACCCAATAAATCTCTAGCCAGACTAACCAAGAAAAAAAAAGATAGAGGATACACATTACTAGTATCAATAATAGAAGAAAGGATGTTATGATGGGTCCCATGGACATTAAAAGGATAATAAAGGAATAGTATAAAAAACTGACTGCCACAAATTTGATGCCTAGATGAAATGAATCCATTCACCGAAAGACACAATCTGACAAGAGTCAGTAGAAAAAATAGACAATCTGAATAGGCCTATATCTATTGAAGAAAATGAATCAATAATTAATAGCCTTCCAAAACAGAAAGTACCAGGTCCAGACGGGTTTACTAGTGAATTATACCAATTCTCTACAATCTTTTTCAGAAGATAGAAGCAGAGGGAATACTTCTTAACTTATTCTATGAAGCCATAATTATCTTAATAGCAAAATCAGACAAAGATATTATTACAAGAAAAAAAAAGACTACAGACCAATATCTTTCATGAACTTAGATGAAAAATTCTCATCAATATATTAGCAAGTTGAACCCAACAATGTATAAAAAGAATTATATACAACAACCAAGTGGGATCTACCCAAGTTATGCAAAGCTGATTAAATATTTGAAAATCAACTAATATAATTCATCACATCAACAGGCTATTATCTTGATGTACAGATTTTGATATGTGTTGTAAACATAAGTACCCATTTATGTATCTATTATTTTTCATAAAAAGCGTCATACTGTATACATTATTTGTAGCTTTTTTTTTACTTTTTATAATGTCAATGTATTTTAAAATACATTTTATTTTTTAGAGCAGTTTTTGTTTCACAGAAAAATTGAGCAAAAAGCACAGAGAATTTCCACATACCCCTCTGCCCCTACATATAAATAGCCTCCCCAATTGTCAACATTTCCCACTAGAGTGGTACATTTACTATACTGATGAACTCTCATTGACACGTTACTATCATCCATAGCCTATAGTTTAAATTAAGGTTCACTCTTGGTTTTGTACATTCTGTTGCCTTGGACAAATGCATAATGAAATGTAGCCACCATTAAAGTATAATACAGAGTAATTTCACTACCCTAAAAATCCCCTTGAATATGTGAAATTTTATTTTCTTCTTTATAATTTTATGAACTTGTAACTTTTATACAAGTTACTAAAAGAAAAGCTATCTGTATTTTGGAAAATAAGAATCAGTAAGTAAACTTTTTCTGGACATTGGTGATGCATTTACTTTTTAAAGCAGTGTGTATTTGCATTAATTAACTAAAGACCAAGGATGTTTTTTATTTACCAAAAAAACCAGGTTTGTACTATGTTCACTTAGTTTCATAAAGCTAGAAATCAATAGCAAACTGTTTCTAATGTTGATTTTGTCTGATCTTCATGAATTGAGACCATCTTTTGCAATATAAATATGTACCCCAACTCCATAGAACCAAATATGATCCCTTCAAAATAAAAAGGATATTTGTGTTATTTTCCATCTTTCCTCAAGATTAACATATAGAGTTTTTAGTACTTATTATAACAGCTGTCCACTATAAAGAAAGACTTAGAGGATGAAATATTTCATGAAGATACTATGTCTGAAAAATTGTAAAAGGAAAGTATGTCAGAAAGAAAAACTGGTATTCTTGGTGGAGAAGAGCACATAAGACCATCTTTTTCCTCCCGAAAACGTCTCAAAGAAACTTATAATGGAGAAATTAGAAACTCTTAATTCAGTTAAATAATATGCACAGATAGGAAGGATTTTACTACAAAGAGGAGAAGACATGATTTGTTTTAAAAAGCAAAAGATCTCCATAGCAATTTCTTCATAAAGTATAAGCCAACATTTAAGTCACGGACTAATTCTATTGTTTATATACCCACATTATTATGGATATTCATAGACGTCTAGTCCACCTAGTATGTTATCATTTACTAACATGTGCTCCCTCTGCTGGATTGCTGGCCATACAACAAGAGAGAACATTGGTCTTGGCAAAAATTTCACTATTTTTAGCCATTCTATCCATGTTGTACGGAATATAAAATTATTAATGATTTTAAATATGAATAAATATAAGTAAATGTCATAACTTTGTGATAGTCATTTTTTGGCTTGGCATGTCTACTGTTTTTCAAGCATCACGAAATGTATATTTAGTAATCCAGAGCATCTTTTGAATTGGACATTTATAATTGTGATTTTTTATTACAGATCCATCATCATCTTTCCTTGATGCTGATATCTTATTTTCCTTTATACTTGTAATTCAAACTTCTGTTTGGAGATCTACTTCACACTTGCATGTTGGTGTTCACATTCTTCTATCTCTAGGTCACTATAGTCCTGGTTTTATTGGGACAGTATCAGGTTATGTATTGTCCTTATAAAAGTATTGGATGGGAAATGGTCTCCCTAGATGACTCATAACCCGTTTGTCACTACCTACACCTGGCTATCAGCTTCATGTTTGATTCTTTGACAAAATATAAACTGGTGAATTTTACCTATCCTATTCACAGTTCCTTATCTTCTCTTAGAGTAAAATTAATCTGTGAACAGAATGGTGGATAAGCTAAAAGATTTGGTGACTACGATAAAAGGCAGAAGCTATTTTCCACTGTTGAGAACTGCTACTTTGGTAGGATAACTGATGATGGCAAAGAGACGCACACCTTGCCTGCTCACAAATTCTCAGGTCTCTCTGGGAATGATACACTTTGCTTAACCAAGAGCTATTCCTAGGCCTTTGTTCTTTGATGCTGTTCTCTGTCCCTTGTGTGCAGTTAAAAGGACTGCTTTATTCCTGATTATTTTTTCTTGATTATGATGACTATGGAAACAAAGGGTACTAATGAATAAATAAAAAGCATACCCATGAATAAAATAAAAAATGATTGCATTAAAAACAAAATGCACTTCCTATGTCTGAATTCTATCTTTTTGGTGGAATAAATCAGTTAATAAAAGAAACTTAATTGCAAATGGACAAAGTAGATCCCAGTTTAAAAAATTATTTGAATTTTAGTGCTTATAACTGAGACATTATGCATTCAGTTTGCTCTAGGGTGCTCGAGTTGCATCAGCAAAAGGATTAGTTAGTTAATTAATTCAGATAACAATAATAATGGTGCATATTAGTGGATAGAAAACCTGAAGTCCCAAAAGACTACATCTGGACTACTGAAGAACTATCTCGGACTTAATCTAAAGTGAGGTAAAGTTTCAGAATCTATTTTAAAGTAAATTAAAATGTATAAATGGAACAAGAAAAAATTTGTCAAGATCTAACTTGCAAGTAGAAAATAGAGATAGATTACATACATGGTTTCCATTAACAGTTTAAAACCAAGTAAAATGCAAGAGACTCACTTTGTGGATGTCTAAGTAGAAAAATCATTAGTGGTTACAATGTGTTACATGCATTAGCCATTCATCTACTCTAATTGAAATATATTCTCTTTTCATATAAATGTTCAACTCCCAAAGCATTCACATATGGTTCTTAGAATATTTGCTAAACTAGCTTCCTCCTAGACTTAGTCATAAGCCAAACTTAACAGCAAAGACCATTTATATATCTGGCAAATTTGAAAAAAGCAATACAAAGGACAAGGAGGGCATGAAGTTCTCTAAAAATGGAGCTCTTTGGTGAGGCAAGCAGAATAATGAGCAGCGGGAGAAATATGAGTAATTAAGGCAACAGTATCTCTACAGCTTATGGCTGATTGACTGAAGCTACAAGTTAGCTCTGGGCAAGAAAACATTGAGCTTAGAGTTCTAATGTTATTGAAAGCCAGATGAGAAGGGCTAAACTGGCATTGTCATTAGAAAGAGGAAAGTCAATTGGTTTAAGATGCCAGTTGTCCCCAGTCCTGTAAATATTAAAGGAGAAAGTCAACGAGATAAGTAAGCATTTGGGAGCTAAATGAAATACAAGGGGTGTCTTTTGAAGGAACAAGATAAAAGGAAGGGAGGATAAGAGGGAGGAAAGGGAGGTGGGAGATAGATTCTAAATGATCTATCATGGCCATTTAAAGTTGCACAGTGAAGTGAAACACAGAACATTTTTATCCAAGGGCTCTAGGCAAGGAGAAAAAGGGGAACCCTGATAAATTATCTTGGAAATTAATGTCACGCTTGCTGCTAATAATTTTTCTGATCTCTCCCATTGTAATTATTCCCAATTATTATGCATTAATCATTCTTCATATGGATTTCAAGTGTCCATAAAAATACTCTGAAAGAAAATGTATTAGAAATGAAAAAAATTAATCACCAGAAATGGTAATCTTGTCATTTTAGATATTTCAATGCTCTAAAGCAGGGGTCAGTAATATTTCAGAAGTGAGATGCCTAATTGCTGACCTCTGTTTTTTGCATATCCATTGCAGGAACAGGCATAGGCGAAGAACTGCAGGAAGATTCCCTCATTTAAATATCTTCCCAATTTCTTCCAAACAATTATAAATTAATTGGATAAACAAGCTTAAAAGTTCTTCTTTTAAAATGAAAAAAAAAAGTCTAACTATATCAGATACTATATTAATCATTAATTCATTCAATGATCATTTATTAAGTGCCTATTATGAGCTAGGCATTGTGCTGAGCACTATTGATACAATCAGAGGCAAAGCAGATATGTCTCCTGCCCTACTTTTACTCAAGTGTATGGAGAGAACTCCTTTCAGCAGCCTTAAGACGCCCATAGTTTAGATGCAGGACGAAATTTGAAAACATAGTATTTGTAGGCCAAGGGGCAAAACGTGGTAAGAGGGAGAGGGCTATGAAAACAAATGTCTCCTGTTTCCCCAGGTTTGACAATCACAGTTACTGAGAAACACCAAATACAATAAGTTATGGAAGTCTAAAAGAAAAAAATTGCCCTCTAGTTGGCCTACACTTTCCACAGTTGATTTTGGTGGATTATCATTCTGAAAATTCTAAAAGAGAGTTGTTAAATAAAGAAGAGATTAAATATATTGTAACTATTTATTTCTCAATATGTCTGTAATCCTGTCATCAAACTATGAGAAAAGGTCGTTTCCTTTTCATCTTTGTTTTCCACAGTATATAGATCAGAGCATTGTACAGAGTGTGTACTCAATAATTATTGAAGGATTGACAGAATATTGAATTCACCACAATACAATAGATGTAGTTTCTACTTGTGCATCTGATCTTTTCAAGCAAGAGCTGAAAGCATAATTGTATAAGAAAAGCACCTCATGAGGTTTTAATCAAATTAATTTTAAAAAGGATTACATGCTTAGAAAAGCAGCAGTGTGTGTCACTGGGTAGATGTCATTCTGATTCTTAATTTTTAGTTGGTCAGCTTTTTCCCTATTTTGTGGTGATACCAGCTGCTGGAACATGATCTAATAAAAAACAATAAAAATAGAATGTGTCCTCTTTTGACAGACAGGATTGTTGGGATAGTTTTAATAAGTGAAATAAAATTTCCACTTTAACTTTCAAACATTTTCATTAACCTTTTTGTAAAGAGTAAATGGTAAGTGGACAGTTTCAAAATAGTTGGAAAGGTTCTGCTTTTGGAAAGCATCTCAAGGAAGTAGATTTAGTTGTGGAATTTTTATGCATCTAGATTTTCCAGCTTGGTTACCAAATTCCCTCTCTTTTAATTCATGGGAAACTCAACACAGAACTTTTAGTGATGCTGTCACACTCCTAACTGTCCAAATAGTGGCATTAAATAAAATGTATTGGATCAAACTGAATTTACTTAATGTTTACTATTTTTAAAACATTATTTAGTAAAACTAGCCTTGAAACTAAGTTTTTTCAAGTGAGTGACAAGAATTTTCATATTTGAAGCATTTAACATACATTACATAATTGTTCCTCATAAACTATCTTCAGAATTATATTTAATAGACACAAATATTGAGATACTTTGCTTCATGTTTTAAGGGGAAAAAAAGGAACTAAACTTTTAAAAATGGAGCTTTCTGACCATTACAAAGATGTCACATAATCTTAGATTCCAAATTGTATGCATTTTGATTAAGAAAACAAAGTTTTGATGAAACCATACGACCATACGTGGCAATACTCAAGACTTAAGTACGAGAAACAGTAAAAATTTCTGCTTTTGTCCTTAATCTTTAATCAAATCTACAAATAAACACTACGTATATTTACGAGGTTTTTAAAATTTCTTGTTTCTGTATGTGAAAACCAACAATCTGATAGAAGGAAAGTATTTTCGTCTAGGTGCGAAATTCTCAGCCGTTTTGACACGCAGCTTACAGCTACAGCTCTTATCTGAGAACTGTTTCATTTGATCAGCACCAAAACACATTCAACATACTGCACTGCCAAACAAGAACATAATGTTTTGAGCAAAATAACACTTGTAAGACACTGATACTGCAAATACAATCCCCCAAATAACTCTTTCATGTGCATGGAATCATTCACTCACTAGTAACATTGACATATTTTCTAAAGACACCTTCCAATAGAATAATTATTTAAAATAGTACTGAGCCACCCCGGATGACCTAGTGGTTCAGGTTTGGCATGCTCCACTTCTGTAGCCAGGGTTTGGTTCCCAGGGGTGGAACCACACCATTCATCTATCAGTAGCCATGCTGTGGTGGTGGCTCACATACAAGAACTAGAAGGACCTACAGCTATGATATACAAACATGTACTGTGGCTTCTGAGAGGAAAAAAATTAAAAGAAGATTGGCAACAGGTCTTAGCTCAGGGCAAATCTTTTCTGGCAAAAATAAACAACAAATAAATAAAATTAAAGAATTAAACAAAACAACATAAAATAGTAGAGACATTAAGGGAGAAAAATGCTTCACAGAGAAATTCAAAGAGACATAGTAAGACAGTGGAGAAGAACACAGAATATAGCTAGCAGTAGTAAAATTTTGAAGCAGGACCTGTCTAATTTAGATATGCCCTGTATTCTTTGTCTCTCTTTGCAATACCTCCTTCCTTTGCTGGAGGTATAGAGCCTTTAGGTGGATCAGGCCTAGCCTGAAAAGGAAAAAACAATCTGATAAACTCATTCATACAAAATCATTAATGATTATAAAGAGACTTCCATGCTTTTCTGTCACGCTCTCAAAAATTTTAGTCATAGATTCTCAACACAGGAAAGAAACTTGAGGGTCATCTAATCCAGTGTTGCCAAAAATTTCAATTCCACAGCCCAGTAAATTTGCTTTTATTTTGCAAATGTTTATGAAGAGACTAACATTGAGTTGCCAACTTGTTTTGCTAAGTAAGAACATACAGAATTTTGTTAACACCATCATTTCAAAAGAGGAAAAGACATTTTAAAACCAAAAAGAGTGAACAAATTTAGCTGCATGAAGATTCACTGCATTTTATAAGTATTATTTGTTTTTCTCATTATACCAATATTTGATTCTTCTCTCTAACAGCCCTCCATGCAGTTACCCAGATGTTTGAACATCTTAAGTGACAGAGAATCTACTATCTCTTGAGACAATCCATTCCATTTTGGTCAGCTACGACTGTTAAAGTTCTTCCTTGAGTTTAGACAAAATTTACCTCCCTTTAACTTCTGTCTATTGATTTAATTCTGTCTGTTGGAGTCAAAGATCAAGTTGAATCCTTCTTCTATATGATAGTCCTTTGATTTAGAAGACATCTACTTTGCTCCTGCCTCCCAAGCCTTTGGTGCACAAATAAAGTAATCTTTTCCCAAGCCAAATATCCTCCATTTTCTTTAGCTACCCTCATGTGATGTGGGCCAGCTTCATCTCCATCATCTTGGTCACTCTGTCACCACTTCAAGTCTTTTTTTATAGTGACTGACATGACTGATTCATTTAATATTTTCACCCCTCTGAATAGAATTCAGTTTATCAATGACTCTCTTCAAGTGTGACACTAACAGCTGGATTAGTCCTTTAGAGGCCCAGTGTATCAAGAAGATTATGGTTCCCTTCTTCTGTATTTCCATATGTAAGATAAAATAAAACAGAAGTAAACGTCAGACGAAAAATGTTATTTTTTCTAAATGACAGAAAATTACATGAGTGCTAAAATTTAAATATTACTAAACACATAATGGTGGCACCCAGAACCGAGCCCAGTACTCAAGGTGTAGTCTGATGTGAATGGAACAAAATTCTCTTGGGGTCAGCCCAGTGGCATAGTGGTTAAGTTCATGCTCTCCACTTCAGCGGCCCGGGGTTCACTGGTTCGAATCCCAGGTGCAGACCTACACACTGTTCATCAAGCCATGCTGTGGCAGCATCCCACATACCAAATAGAGGAAGATTGACACAGATCTTAGCTCAGCAACAATCTTCCTCAAGCAAAAAGAAGAAGATTGGTAGCAGATGTTAGCTCAGGGCCAATCTTCCACACCAAAAGAAAAGAAAAGTTCTTATTATCTCCCTTAGACACAATGCCTTCACTACAATGGGGAACCACAAAATATTTCCTTGACTAGTCAATTCAATCAACAAAATAGTCAACTCTGTCAAATAACTTAATTGAGTAATTATTTACTGGCTGGGACAGTTGTTGGAATCCACAGATTCTGCCAGTTGTAACATACACAAAAGACAGTAGAGCCTTCTCCATGGTTTCATTCCTTGCACATGCTGAATAACTCATCTTCATCCACTTTGTAAAGTTAGCTGCGAAAAAGAATAACACTTTCCTTTCAACTTTAACTTTTATTCAATGTAGTATTCAATTATATTACCTCTGGCCCTGCTGCTGATTTTTCATAGTGATGTGAAAGACACTTTGGTGTGGGAGGAACTATTGTTTCATTGAACAGGCTTTTCTTTTGAGTTTTTAGCAGTTTGCAGTGAATAAGAAAAAGGAAAGAGCCTTTCCACTTTTTTCGTCCTACCTTCTGTCTTCTACCACTCTAAGCTCTGCAAAAAAATATCCTACCTCTTTGGGTTTGTATGTCTGTATGTTTTGCTTTGTTTTTCTTTCTCTTTTTGAAAAGATACAAAAATCATACCATTCCTTTGTTCTGTTTCATTGCATGTACTACATTTAAAAGAGTGTGTTTGGAGAATATATATTATAGTATAAGAAAGGTAAAGGAGAAGAAGAAAATATTTTGCTCCATTAATGCAAATATTATAATTATTTTCTGATTCTGAAATTAATTTCTCTCATAAAATCTGATATGACAATTTAAAGTTCCAAACATTCATTCATTTGTTCAATATTATTCGTTGTTAGTAATTTAGTAACATAAAAGAAGATAGCTTACTTATAGTATAAGCTTTTAAGGTGAAGAGATGATCTGGAGAAGGCAAAATAAATCAGCTTCTGGTAGTATACAAATCTGTCAGGAGTAATTTTAGAGGAATTTACCATACTATTCAATTGCTAAATTATTGCTGTCAGGAAAGGAGCATGGCATAGTAAAAATCTTAAAGATCTAGGTTTGAATCTCCGTTTTGCCTCTTTCTTGGGCCTCAATTAGTACATGTTCAAAATAAGAATAATAGCACTGGATCTTACTACCATGCAGAGGTTGTGAATTTCAAAGAAAAATTTCAAATACCTTTCCTGACTGCTCTTCAAGCACCATAAGTTTCCCTGGTTACACAGTCTTCTGAGAAGCATCTCATATTTTTGGGGGGGTATTAATTTTCATTTAAATTGATAATTTATGTTATTGTTTCTAATGTCTGTCATTCCTCTTATGACTAAGCTCCTTGAGAGTAGTGAATGCCTACTGTCTTGTAGAGAGTACTACTATATCTCTGACAAAGAGCACAGTGAATGACATAAAATAGCCAATGTATAAATACTTGAAGAATGAATGAAAACATTTTGTAAACTTTACAGTAATTTACGATTTTGCTATTGCCATGTTCTGTTAAAAGTGATGACAAAAACATAGTCATACTGTGTTCTTACCACAAAAAAAAGAACAAATGAAAATTTGGGGAGGCGATAGATACAGTGGATATATATTTCACTTGATTGTGGTGATATCACGGGTGTATGTATATGTCCTAACTCATCAACATGCACACATTTAAAAATGTGCAATTTTTTGTATATCGATTATACCTCAAAAAATCTTAAAAACAAAAAATAAAAATCAGTTGGAAATCTAAAAGGAATTAAATCTTATAATTTTTGACATGAAAAATATCAAAACAATTAGTTAAATCAGTGAATTCCAGTAGATTGAATTAATAAACATTCTTATAAATACCATTGTTTTTCTCAAACATTACTTTTTTTTTATTATGACAATATAAGCTTTTCTCAAATATATGTACTCAAATACCATGCTACAGTTCTCTTGGATTTTAAGTGACTTCTTACCACTGAACTATGATAGGAACTTTCTTTCTTTCCCTGCATCCTCACTTTCTTCCCTGTTTGCAGCTTCACACACTGGAGCTTCATCACGGCAGCAATCTAAAGGGCCCAGGAAGCAAACCTCAAGGATTAATTCCTCCTAATTCTGAGAAGTGTTTTACAGAAACTATGTCTACCAACCACTATGTTCCCTCTACACTCCCCCTGTCCTATCTCTGCCTCCCACCAACATGCACACACAGATGCACCCTGCTCTCAAATGGACCAGAAGGGGATCAACGGCCAAAAAGGTTTGAAAAGCACCAAGTCTGCTTAGAATTTTTTGTTTCACTATTGTAGAGTATATTTTCATAATGTACACCATTAAAATTATGCAATAATGTAGCACAGTTCTCATCTTTTTACAGGGAACTACTGTCTCTGAAAGCTGTTTTAAGATGGTTAGTTATTTTAATTTCACAGACTGAAAAGGGCTTCCAAAGTTTAATCCAAATAAGAAGGTCATGATGATCTCTGGTAACTAGTTTGGTGGCTTAAAGAAAAATGTTGTCATTTTTATTCTTTATAGGGAAACACATATAGTCATAAAACATATTCAACTAAGAAATGTGTGAGGAATTTCTAGATGATGTAAGGAGGGGAAATGTAACTTCCTTATTTAAAATTAAATCTGATGGAATTAGTAGTCATGTTATTAGAGACAGGATAAATGTCAAGAATTCATTATTTTGTTTCAAACTTAGTTTGTCATAAATCTGCCCTATGACACAAAATAACTTGTACTGTTTTTCAGGTTATTTGATAGCAAGTTCAACAGTGTAGGTGAATGACAATGTGAGCTGCATGATAATGACTCCCTAGGGAAATCAGCCTTTAGGACACAGAGTTAGGCATATAGGAGCCTTTATTCAAATGGAAAAATCATTCAGAAGTTTCTTTTTGCTGTCAAAAGACCATCAGGTAATATATAGTCAATTCAAATAAATAAGTAGGCTTGGAAAGATAACATAACTGAAAAAAGTATATTGACTCTTCTAGTCTAAACTGAAAATATTTAGCATCTGTGGCTGAAAGGCATGAATTGATTGTGTATAACAGAATTTATATTATGTGTTTTTGGTCTATTACAGAACTATGTGTTAAGAGGAGTGGTAGTCTAACTTAATTTGGTATAAAAAGATGGAAGAATTAATTACAAAGAACAGAAACTAATTGTTTTAATTGTTCCCTGTGCAATAAACATATCAAAGGATCAATGTGAACAGCACTAGTTCAATGGTTTGCTGAAGGTAAATCCATGGAAATATGCTAACTTTTCCACACAATTCATTGATAGGCATTAATATATAGTATTGTTTTTCGTTAAGAAAATGTATTGTTTCAAATTTGAAATTTAGTGGATACCTGGTTATTTTCCAGTACATGAAAAATGTTTGAATTGGAAATGTGTAGACAGAAATTTCCATTTAAGCATACATATCATGCTGCTCAAATGCTAGAGACACCCCTTTCAAGATCTTAGCTATGGAGATGCTGACAAACTGCCACTCACCCTTACATAGTGACAGAAAAACTCCCACAACATGACCCTTTTCCCTGAGTTTTCCCTGTGCATTGGAACTTTGGGTCAGTAAATCCAGCCTCTCTTTTCCCTAGGATCCACAGATTTACAACTTTAATATTTCTGCTTATCACAAGATATTCATGTTTTCCTTGAAAAGTTTGTGTGAGGAAGGATAATACGTTTTATGAGAGATTTGCAATGATTGTGTTAAAAAAACAGAGCGGAAATTCATTCTAAATAAAAACTTGAGATGGTAGAGATAATCATGTATGACTCATGCAATTACATACATCGTTATGCTTGTCAAACACTCTACTTTGCTTTTAAAAATATATTCACATATCCCTTTGTGTGCATTAAAATTCTGACTTAGCATACATCTCTGGTCACTGAAATAAAAATTAGGCTTTGCTTTCAAATTTTCCTCCTGTGTTTTAAATTCTATCATCCACATATCTCAAATTTCATTACTTACTCTATTACAGCTCTTTAGGATGAAGAAGCAGAAAGTTCTTGGTAGATTTTATCACATATACAAAGAAAATCATGGAACTGAAAGGGAACTTAGAGGTCACTAATAAACAAAGAATGGTGTTTTCAAACATATTGTCAGGTTACACATTTTCAACATTTCCAATTACCAAATTGACTATGATCTTTCCTTTCACATGGTGGGTTAGCCATTAAAACAGAAACAAAAATTAATGCAAGAACCATATAATACATGTAGTATAAATACAGCATAAATATGAATCTTAGGATTAACAATGCTCATTTAATAGTTTAGCATGAGAAAAGCAGTGTAAGAATAAACCTGCAGTAATGCTGCCACGTAGACATTTTCATTCTTGGAATTCAATAAACTGTTATATAAAGATGTTATGTAAACTAAATTCTAAATTTGAATGGAAAACTGTAATGAACATATAAAATATTGCTCTTTACTATATAATACTAAACTACTACTAAATGATTCGTGATTCATTATTGGCATATATCAAATTTTACCTTAAAGCTTTCCTGTAGGGGTAAACAGATTATGAATTTTGAATCACAATAGAATATTGAAAAATTGTTCTCAAAGATTTAAATATTAAAAATGAATTAATAACTGTTATTCAATAGCCACAATGGGCTTTTGTTAACTAATTACAGTTATTATTTACCTTAAAATAATTAGTTTGAAATGTAAGTTGTAGTAGCTGCTGAATGATGTAACGTGAACACACTCATAAATCAGCATGTACAAATCCGAACAAGCATAAAACTTCTGAAAGCTAGTTTAAAAGAAGTATTCATAGATAGACACACAGGAAGTCTATTCTTGGTTCTTCCTCTGTTTGGTCTCTTAGAACTGTTATCAGTTTTCTGTTTATTATTGTCCTCGTTTTAAAGGGAATTTGCCAAGTGATCCCTGGACTCCAATCTTTAGGCCTGTTGTCAGGACAAATTAATTTCTGCGGAAACCCACTGTGCCTCAGATACCATCTAGCAAATTCAGGATTAATGGAAATCTGCACAAGTATCTCTGCATAGCTTGCTGAAGATGGAGGAATAGGGAGGAGTACCTTGAAGAAGGAAAGTATTTACAATATAATAAAGTTAATATGCTTTTGGTTTTATGGAATAATATTCAGAATAAAATAATAAAATATCATAGATAATGAATTAATGTGGAGCAGTAGATATTAATAATTTTATCTAACCAGTTACACTGCTCTGCACATGAATATGAAATACTTGTTTAATTATCCACTGGTACCATTTCTTTAGCAGATTAAAATGGTATGTTACTAAAAAGAGAATTAAATTGCTTACCTTGCTATGAAAAATTAATTTAATTTATTGATTTTTTAACTAAAAATAAGATATCATTTGCAATTACTTTCTTTATTGTTGGTAATTGGGCATTGTTTGCAAGTAGAAATTTTAGAGGTTAAAAGGTCTTCCTAAATAACTATAGACTGGGTTTACACAAAGTTACTCAGCCACTTCAAGATTAAACCCTAATTTTGCTCATTTTTTCATGAATTCTGCTTGATGAGGGTGGGGGTGTGTGTAGTGTTCAGGAGCCAGAAACACCTAGATATATTATAAGAGAGGTCTGAATTTATCAGATCATTATCTCTTCCCATCTCCTTTAACTGACTGTGATAGGAAAATAAACTAATATAAAAATCTCAACTGACCAATGTGTCTCTAATACACATTAAAGCTGGTTAAAACAGTAATCAGTTACCTGCACATTTATTTATTTATTTATTTATTGGTGAGGAAGATTTACCCTGAGCTAACATCCATTGCCAATCCTCCTCTTTTTTTGCTTGAGGAAGATTAGCCCCGAGCCAACATCTATGCCAGTCTTCCTCTACTTTGTATGTGGGATGCCTCCACAGCATGGCTGATGAGTGCCGTAGGTCCACACCAGAGATCTGAACCCACAAACCCCAGGCCACTGAAGTGGAGCACACAGAACCCCAACCACTAGGCCACAGGGGCTGGCCCCTATCTCTACTTTCATTAACTTATCACTAATAAGGGCATAACAATGCTCATCCTATTTGTCTTGTGAAAAGATTGCGACAGTAAAATTGGATAATATAGTTAAAGGAGAAAAAACACACTGGAACAAAGGTTTTTTTCTGTTATTTCTTAGATCCAAGAAACTAGGATACTGTCTTAGTTTCTCACATCTTGAAATATGAAAGCATGGTATATTAGGGAGCCAGTATGCAAGAGCACTCTTCTGAGTGCTTAGTCTAGGTTTATGTGCATAGGAATCAGCTGGGAACTTTGTTAACATACAGTTTCTGGGGCAGATGTGGGGTACAGTTGAAATACTGCATTTTGCATTTCTAACAAGATCAAAAGTGATGAGATGCTGCTGCTCACCTAAGAACTACACTTTGAGAAGTAAAAGTATATATATATATATATATATGTAATTTAACCTTTATAGGTCTCATTTTCCTTATTGGCCAAATAGAGTTAATAATCCCTACCCTATATCCTTCAAAGTTTGCTGGGAAGATCAAAATATATATTTGGGATTTCGTTATATATGAATATAAGGTAAGGGCTTCCTCTTAGGTAAGAATCACTATTTATAATTCACAAAGTTTAGCTGAGAGGCTAATATGTGTTCAGTACTGTGCTAGATGCTGCATGACCAAAGAAATTAAACATCCTTGTCCTCAGAGTTTATAATCCACCTATACTAAAAACTGGCTAAAATAGAGCCAGCCCTAATGGCCTGGTGGTTGAAGTTCAGTGATCTCACCACTTCAGCGGCCTGGGTTCACTTCCTGGTGATGGAACCACACCACCTGTCTGTCAGTTGCCATGCTGCGGCAGTGGCTCACATAGAAGCACTAGAAGGACTTATGGCTAGGATATACCACCATGCACTGGAGCTTTGGGGAGGAAAAAAACAAAAGAGGAAGATTGGCAACAGTTGTAGCTCAGGGTGAATCTTTCACTGCAAAAAAAAAAAAACTGGTCAAAATAAATGCAAATAAATACAAAATAAAATTTGTACCCTATTTACATTTTCTCCCTCAATACAACCAGTATATTCTGATTGTTTCAGACTTTGACATACTGGCAGATGTTTCCTATATTTGCTGGTGAACGGCTTCTTTACTGAGTTGGATAATAGTTTTCAAATACTGAAAGAATAATTCCTTACTTTTTTGTGCTATTCACAGCGTCACAGCTATAGACACATTATGCTTGTAAGTTTAATCTGCATTATTAACACTTTCTCCACCATATTCTTAAATTTAGACCAAAAGTTAGTACATTTTTTATGTAGGGGGACACAGCATAAACCTTTTTGGGTTTTGCAAGCTATACAGTCTCTGTTACAACTACTCAGCTCCATCGCTGCGGCACTAGTACTGGCTGTGTTCCAGTAAAACTTTATTGACGAAAACAAATGACAGGCTAGATTTGGCCCATAGACTGTAGGTTGCTGACTCTTAGGTTAAAAAATCAACAAAACAGGGGCTGGCCCCGTGGCCGAGTGGTTAAGTTCGCGCGCTGCGCTGCAGGCGGCCCAGTGTTTCGTCAGTTCGAATCCTGGGCGCGGACATGGCACTGCTCGTCGGACCACGCTGAGGCAGCGTCCCACATGCCACAACTAGAGGAACCCACAACGAAGAATACACAACTATGTACCGGGGGGCTTTGGGGAGAAAAAGGAAAAAATAAAATCTTTAAAAAAAAAAATCAACAAAACAATAAATCAAATCCTTATTTGTAACACTTGCCTATTTCCATAGTGCAAACAGTCCCACTATGGCCAGTTTCAAGTGAGCAACCTGATATCGCTGAAGGCAGAATTGGGAAGTGATCTGCAGTGGCACATCATGATGTAGGATTCCCACTCTGCAGGTGCAATAGATGTAAATAATCTTAGGAGTATAGACAATAGTAAAATATAGTAAAATAATTAAGAATTATAAGTACTTGTTACCTTTATTTTTATTACAATTTATTTAACTCTAAGTTTATATAATTTACTTTTTAATAATGGCTGGTTTAACATCCAGCTCACAAAACTCCTGGAAATCTAACTCTTGGCTCTTATTAGCCAATAACACCACTAATTGACAAAAACAGATTTAATTGTGCATTTTCACATCTCAGCCACTTGTGTTGATACCACATAGATGAACTCTTGGAGTAGAGAAAAGAAACTAGATATAGCTGCTTCTATACCACTCTCAGCTCATTACCAACTTCCTGCTTCTTTGGACTACAGAGAACAGAAATATCAAAGAAAGGAAAAACGGAGAAAAAGAAAGGAACATAGATGAGGAGGGAAAAAAGTGAAAGGTGGTATAGATGGAAGGTGTACATTCCAAGTTTTCTATCCCATCACTAGCATCACAGTTAACTGGTAATATGAGTATTCATGTTTATATCCATGAAGCATGCAAAACTCTATCCCTCCAAAAACAATGGCCTCCAAAATCAGGGTGTTTTGCATTAAATGGCAAAATGAAAGAAATAAGAAATCTAAACAGTGTCAGTTCAAAACAAGTAGATCATAATGAGGTGAAGGGAGGTGGAGAGGGAAGAAATAGCACCACTATCTTGAGGTCAAAGTCTGTAGAGAAGTCAAACCTTGCACCACAGGATGTAAAGAGCACAATCTTAAATTGTTCAAGTCTCTTTGCCAGAAACTTCTTTTGTTTCCATTTGTGGCAATGCCATATGTTTCATTCATTTAAAACTGACTTGGACAGATGAACTTATAAGTGGAATGATTCTCAGGAAATCAGCCTCATTGGCAAATATTTAAATTCCTTCTGTTTTCTTTACAACTCTATTTGGAAAAGATGAACAACCTACGGCTTTGTGTCTGGTACAAACTTCTCTGTGGCTGAATATTTTAAAATCACATCCATCAGCAAAACAAGGAAACTTTCACATTTAATGTCTTCTTTCTGCATCAAGCCTTTCTGACCTGAATAAAAAACTTAAAAACTTCAAAAATAATTATGAGTGCATATGTTTAGCCAAGTATAGGGTTGTGACAATACAGGAAATAAAATAGCCTAAAATAACAGTAGCTGAAATGGATTTTTCAGAAAATAATACATAAAATATATGACATATATAATATATAATGTTATTTTATTTATGGAAAATATAAATTCATTCAATCATATATGTGAGTGGATTTTCTCACTGTCCTTCAGACACATCCCCTGCTTTATGGGAAACAGATAAGCCTAAACAGTGCTTTAGCACACAAGAAGCTGTGAATATTGTATCTAGTCATGCTGTGGGACACTTCAGAGAAATATAAAAATGGTGTGGGCCATAGAGCCCCTATATAGTTTTGCTGAACTTTTGTTTCTAAGGAACCTATTCCAAAGCAAAGGAAAAGACCACAAAGCAACTGGGAGCCTTTTAACGTTTATGAATACTACTTGCAAAGGAAACCAGGAACAGACTGCCAAATTATCAGGCAAAATAGAAAATAAAGGCTTCGTTTTGCCTTGTGAAAAACTCCAACAGATAGTCTATTTTGCTGAGAATTACAGTATCTAGACCTAAATATTGAATAATCAGATAATAACGAATCACTTCTATTATCTTCCCTCAATTCAGAGTGGTGAGCCACTTTGCCACAAGGGTATAAGGAAAGATCTACCTCATTTCTTCTGAGACAACAATCTCCTGAATGATTTACTTTTCTCTGGCTTTTCTGATGCTCCATTCCATTCTACACACTGATATCAGAATCATCTTTCTAAAATGCCAATTTGCTTGTGGCACTCTGCTCCTGCAAATCTTTCAGTGATTCCCTATTGCTCATATGTTAATGCCCAAATTCCTTAGCTAAGAGTAGGCAAAAACTACTCTTCTACAATCCTCATTTCCTTCCCCCATCTTTTTTGCATTCCCACTCCCCTCTTCTGTGTCTGGTGAATGTCTGTTTCCCATTCGAGACCCAGCTCAGATGTCACTTCCCTTACAAGTCTTCCTATGACTTCTCTCAAATGAATTAGTCACTCTCTCTTCTGAGCTCCCATAAAACTTTGCCCATTCAATCAATGGTGGGGTGAGGAGGGCGTGGGAAAAAAGGAGTGCTTGCTGCTGGTGGGAATGCAAACTGGTGCAGCCACTATGGAAAACAGTATGGAGAGTTCTCAAAATATTAAAAATAGAAATACCATACAATCCAGGGATTCCGCTACTGGATATTTATCCAAAGAACTTGAAATCAAAAATCCAAAGAGATTTATGCACCCCTATGTTCATTGCACCATTATTCACAATATCCGTGTCCATCAGCGGATGAAAGGATAAAGAAGATGTGGTGTATATATATACAATGGAATACTACTCATCCATAAAAAAAGACAAAATTGTCCCATTTGCAACAATGTGGATGGACCTTAAGGGTATAATGTTAAGTGAAATAAGCCAGACAGAAAAAGACAAAGACTGCATGATTTCACTCATATGTGGAAGATAAACAAACACATGGATAAAGAGAACAGATGGTTGCTTACCAGAGGGGAAGTGGGTCAGGGGGCTGGGCGAAAGGGCTAAAGGAACACATATGTATGTTGACAGATAAAAACTAGACTATTGGTGGTGAGTATGATGCAGTCTATACAGAAACTTATACAAATAATAATGTACACATTAAATTACACAATATCATAAACCAACATGATCTCAATAAAATAATTTAAAAAAGAAAGAAAAGCCGTACTTGCAGACCAATGGATTTCACCAAAGACGTACCTAAGGGCCTGGAACCATAGCTCCTGCTTCAACCAAAGCACATTAAATTTTATATTTTATATACATTCTGCATAAGATTTCATTTCAAAAAATGTTCTGTCTCAACAAAAGAGGCGTCATAAAACAGAAGTGTAGTGGAAAAATTATTGTCTTTGGAGCTAGAGAGAACTAAGTTTAGAATAATCATTCTTCCCTTTACTAGATATATGACTTTGGGCAAATCAATTCTCCTACCTACTTCAACACCATCATCAGTCACTTACCCCATTGCAACTTACACTCCAGCTGAGCCGAGCAATTGCAGCCTTTCTAAACATTTCACACAACCATATTTAAACAAGCTAGTCCACGTTTCTGGAATGCCTTTACTCCACTACTTTCATGTCAAACTCTTTTTTATGTTTCAAGACCCAGTTGAAGTGTTATTTCCTCTACAAAATCTAACCCCAGGTAGAGCTAAATACTCTCTTGTTTTTGACCTCCCTTTGTATTATATAAACCTCTAGTAGATGTTCTCATTTTTTTCATGTCCTATATCCAGGACTGGGTAAGCCTCAATATAACGTTATTAATTGTTACAATATTGAAATACCATGTACAGGCTAGTAAAGATCCAATGTCTCAAGCCTCATCCTATGTGCTATCATCTCTCTTCCTTCCTAGGACATCCCCTTCAAATCTCCAATGACCAAGCAACTAAAGCATTAACACTTGGAACAGTAGGGGACCTCCAGAACGCCGCTCTAGATAAGGCTTGCATTCATTTTGATATATCAGTGCCTGTACTGTCCTGGTTGTTAATATCTGAGTATAGTCCTTGCTTATCTTCATATTAGAAGGTGAATTGCCCAAGAGCAAGGATTGGGTTGTTGTTCATGCTTCTATCCTTGATGCCAAGATCCCTGCTGTTCCAAGTGTTAATATCTAGCTACTTCTTCATTTCAGTACTCCTCTCCTTTCTGGTATCAACTACTCCGTATCTTCAACAGGTCCTCAATTACCTCATGCTGTCCTTTTTAGTTGTCATGAAATCCCTATCTGGGCCTACCCTACTTGGACCCATGATTGAGTCTTACTCTTCCTCTATCCCAACATGACCAAACTAATTCCTTTTCGCAGAGGCACACAAAGACAAGCATAAATTTTTTTGAGTGAAAAGAATACAATTGAGTAGATATTGCTAACTATAAACTGTACTAAAGATTAACATGGCTTACAAATGCATCTCACTTAACACAGATGCCTAATGAATAGATAATCTTCAATTATTTCTTAGTAATTGCTGTTTTATTAATCTGTCCTTTTGAATAAGTCATTACAGAAATGTAGGTCTTTCAGGAATCCTTCTCACTCCTTACATATTGTCCAAATGTTACCACTAACTACTTTACATAGCACATACTGTACTTTCTGAAAGCATCATTCCATCTCGTATATGAAGCACTGCTGGATATAATTCCTACAGTATTACAACTATCAAAATCCTCCTTGGAAAGATGGCTGCTGTGAATGAGAAAATAATAATCTCTTTAACTTTAATGAATGCTCAAGTGTATAAAATAGGTTGAAACAAGTGATTTTCTGAACAAAATATTATCAGTCTAGAAACTTGAAGTAGAATTTGATTCATGCTACAATCATGAGAAGATTCTGATGGATGCTAGCTTCTACCATAGAATCATTCTATCTTATACTTAATTTTTTTAGAAAAACTGATCTATAATTACATTGCCCAAACACAAAATAAAATATGCTTTTTGTAATAGTAGAGTGCATGTTATGCTGTTTTTATTCTTTAATTGATTCATTCATTAAACAAACATGCATGAATGCCAATTCTGTGCCAGATGCTAAGAATACAAAAATAAAGCATCTAATACTAAAATGCTCACATTAGCAAGCCAAATTTTTTTAAGGAAATGTATGTATGTGAAAGTCAATTAGCTGCTAAGTCTCACCTTTCCAGAGCATAGTCAAGAGGTAGGAAAAAGGTAAAAATAAAACATCCTCTGAAGACTTGTGATCCTCATAATGGCAGACAAGTTGATTTAGATTGATTTCTCTCTGGTTCCTGGTGAATACAACTGAAAAGCTAGACAATATTTTTTCAATATTCTTAAAAAGCATAAAAACTTTTGAAGATAATGAGGAATTACTGAGGTAAGATATGGTAAAGAACAGGAAACAAGTCACTTTTACCCTGAGAGTATTTTCAGATCTAAAAGAAGCAACTTAGAGACAGAACTGAGAATTCAGTGTCTTCCTAAGATTAAGAAGAAAAAATTCAAAGCCCAGGGTCTGCCAAAGCTGAGGATCTAATATATTTTTCCCTGATTTTGACTGATAACACAAGAGGTTAAAATCTAGGCATAATGGCAAGCCAGAAGGAACCTAACTCCCATAAATATCACAGTCTGTATTTGAGGTCCAGAAAATAACAAGCCTGAACTTGCTGATTTGCTATTGTCCCTAGGAACCTGACAAAGTAAACTAAAATCATCAGTGGAGGAAAAATATAGTAATCTTAGATCTCATAGTATTTCTACAAAATGTATTCAATGTCCAGAACACATTCACAGAAAATTAGATACACAAGGAAGCAAGACTCCATAAGCTAGAAACAGAATAAACAATGTTGTTGCTATGTACTGTCAGGTCAGCTCTGACTCTTGGTGACCCTATAAATGAGTGATGTCTACAGTGTCATGCCCTCAACAGCTCTACTCAGCTTTTGTAGACTCATGCCTATGGCTTTCTCTGTGAAGTCAATCCATCTCATATTTGGTCTTCCTCTTTTCCTGCTGCCTTCTACTTTTCCCGGCATTATTTTCTTTTCCAAAGAATCCTGGCTTCTCATGATGTGCCCAAAGTAGCACAGACTCAGTTTTGAAATTTTTGCCTCTGTGATAATTCAAGCTATATTTGCTCCAGGACCCACTTGTTCATCTTTATGGCAGTCCAGGGTATCCATAGAGCTCTTCTTCAACACTATATTTCAAATGAATCATTTTTTTTCCTGTCAGCCTTCTTCACTGTCCAGTTTTTGCACCTGTACATACTAACTGGGAATACAAGGGTGTGGATAACCTTGGCCTTAGTCTCTAATGACACTTCTTCGTATTTGACCTTTCCTAATTCTTTCATTGCTGCCCTTCCAAGTCTGAGTCTTTTGATTTCTTCACTGCAGTCTCCATTTAGGTTAATGACTGAACCAAGCTAAATGAAATATTTAACAATTTTAAAGTCTTAACTGTCTACGCTAAAGTTGTGTAGTTCTTCGGTAGTCATGATTTTTCTCTTCTTGATGTTCAAATTCAGTCCTGCTTTGGCACTTTCTTCTTTCACTTTCATCAGAAGTCGTTTCAACTCATTGCTGTTTTCCACAAGTAAAATGGTGTCATCTGCATATCTTAGCTTGTTGATATTTCTTCCACCAATTGTCAACTCTCCTTTATCTGAGTCTAGCCCAGTTATTCATAAGATATGTTCTGCAAACAGATTGAACACATAGGGAGATAAAATACACACTTCTCTGACAACCTTTGCCTGTAGGAATCCATTCTGTCTCTCCACATTCTGTCCTGACAGTAGCTTCTTGTCCAGAATACAAGTTACACATATAGACAACAAAAGCTGACACATGGAGATGCTAGATATTGACATCATGAAAGGTTGACTGTAAAACAATTACGCTTATTTTATTTAAGGAAATAACTGTCAAGCTTGACATTTTTTGCAGGGAAATGAAACAACAGAACACATATATACAGAACTAAATTAAAACTCTAGACTTTAAAATTACTTTGACAAAGTTAAGAACTGATTGAATGAGTTTCAGAATAAATTTTACACAACTGAGTATAAGCTTAGTGAATTGAAGGACAGGTCACTAAACTATCCAAAATGAATTTGAAAGAGGTATTGCAACGGAAAATATAGAAGAGAGGATAAAACATAAAAGATACATTGTGATACCTTTAATGGAGTCTCAGAAAGCGGAAAACGAAAAAATGAGACACAGTGAGTGTTGGAAGAAGTTGTGGTTGAGATGTTTTTGTAAAAGATACCAATTCACAAATTTGACAAGTCCAAAAAATCCAAAGCAGAAAACAAAAAGAAATCCACTACTAGACACATCTATAGAAAACTAAAAAATATATATTTTAAAATTTATCAAAATAAAAAAGTTTACCTTCAATAAAATAGCACTTAAGAAGATATTTAATTTCTCAGTAACTTCAACAGAAGCCAGAATAAAAAGGAATTTTATTTTCCAAGTACATTTAGGAAATAAATGCCAACCTTAGAATTCTATACTCAATGAAAATCTCTTTCAAGAATGAAGACAAAATAAAGACAAATTTTTTTTTGCTTTCGTGAGGAATATTGACCCCAAGCTAACCTCTGTTGCCAATCTTTCTCTTTCTAGCTTGAGGAAGATTGTCCCTGAGCAAACATTTGTGCCAATCTTCCTCTATTTTTTGTATGTTGGATGCTGACACAGCATTGCTTGATGAGTGGTGTGTAGGCCTGCAACCTGGATCGGAACCTGAGAACCCCAGGACACTAAAGCAGAGTGCACAAACTTACTCTCTACTTCACCAGGCTAGCTCCAAAATAAAGACAATTTCAAAGAAAAATTGAGAAAGTTTACCAAAAGAAAACAAACTAAAGGAAATTCTAAAGTGTTCATTGGTTAGAAGTAAAATAATCCCAAATGGATGATCACAGATGCATGAAGAAATGAAATGAAAAGCAACAAAAGTGGTAAATGTGTAGGAAGATCTATATAAAGTTTGGATCTATAAGACAATATCTTATGTGGATATATATATATATGTATGTATGTATGTACGTACGTATGTGTGTCGAGAGAGGGAAGAAAAGAGAGAGAGCAGAGAAGGAAGAGAGAGAAGGAGGAGAATTAAAATATAGTAGACAATTTGCATGTAAGTCATGAACAGGGTGAGAAAATAGAATTAAATTGTCAGAAGATTCGTGCATAATTCAAGGATGTATATTATAATTTTTAGAGTAACTAAATAAAGTTGGTATGACTTACAAACTAATAGATGGGGGATGTAACAATAAAAATTACTTAAAAGTGCAAAACAAGAAATCAAAGAAGAAGAAATGGAAAATAGAAGAGGTAAGACATTAAGAACACACAGTAAGATAATATATTTAAACCCAAATATATTATTAATTATATTAAATATACATAGACTAAATACTATCTTTAAAAAATATACATTATCAGACTGAATGAAAAACAGCTCAATTATATGCTGTTTTCAAAAGACAGATCCAAAATATAAGGATTCAGAAGGGTTAAAATAAAAAGATGGAAAAATACAATTAAAGTGCTAAATAAAATAAAGTAGATATGGCTATAGAAATATCAGACAAAACTAAACCTTAGTCCAAAAAGACTACTAGAAACAAAAAGGCCAATATATAATGATAAATGTTTATTTCATCAGGATGAAATAAAAGTTCTCAATGGGCATGCAGCTAATACCATAAAGCAAAATGTGATAAACCTATTTGATAAGTAGACAAATCCACAATCATGGTAAATATTTTCCCACATCTGTATGTTTTACCAATGGAACAGATGGATGAAAAAAAATGATTATAGGTATAGACTTGCATATTATAGCTAACAAACTTGACTTAATGAAGATATGTTTATCTTCTGCAGAATACATATTCTGCATACTGCAAACTGCAGAATACATATTCTTTTCAAGAACACATGGAATAATTGTTAAAAAATGACCATATGTGTGTTCTAAAAGCAAACACCAACATATACCAAAGAACTAAAATAATATAGAATATGTTCTCCTGTCACAATGTAAGTATGCTCAAAAACAGTAACAAGAAAATAACCAGAAAGATCTCCATATGTTTGAAAGTTGAGTATACACTTTTAAACAATTTATTGGACAAAAAAGAAATTATAGGAAAAAAGATAATTTTTAACTAAATAAAAATTAAAATATTAAATATGAGAACTTGTGGGGAGTCAATGTGGAAGATAAAAGAAAACTAGTAGCCTTCAAATTTTATATTATGAAAAAATATGGAAATTAATTAGCTAATAATCCATCTTAAGAAATTAAGAAATGGAAATCAAAATAAACCCAAATAAAGTAGAAGGAAAAAATAAGATAAATACAGAAATTAATAGAGATACAAACCTATCATAGAGAAGACCAAAAAACTAAAAGTTAGTTCTCTGGAAGGTTCATAATAGGCACACCTCTTACAAATGAGCAAGAAAAAAAGAAAGGAAGCACAAGTAACCAGTACTAAGAATGAAAAAGGGACAAAATCACAAATCTTGCAGTCATTATAAAGATAATAAGAGGTTATTATGAATAAATGTATGGTAGTGCCAGTGGAAAATTTAGTTGACATAAACATGATCTTAGAAAAATACAGGTTAACAAAATATCCCAAAAAGGAATAAAAAGACTGAGTAGTTCTATAACTAATGAAGAAATTTAAATAAGCTAAATATTCCCACTAAGGAAATCCATGCCCAGGTGACTTCACCATTGAAAGAAGTAACTTCAATCTTATGCAAGCTCTTCCAAAGAATAAAGCTGACATGTTTCAAAATTAATTTTATGAAGCTACCATATTGTTAATATCAAAACATTAAAAAGAGGACAATGACATCAGCAAGATGGAGGAATAGGAAGTCTTAGCAGTTGTTCTCCCACTGAAATACATACCAGAAAACCTATATCAAATTTCCAGAATCCAAATAAGAAGTTGCTATACTCTGGGAAAGCACAAAGCTGAAAATAGCTGCACTGAAATGGGAAAGCTGAGACATTTCAATTTACCCATGTCAGCCCGAAGTCAGCACCAGTCAGCACTGGGAAAGAATGCCCCAACTTGTGACTCCTACCTTAGGGAAGAAAAAGAAGAGGGGAGCATGTGTCTAATGTTCAGCTATTTGGAGGGCTGCTCAAAAGACTGGTTTCTGTGTCATTTCATTCAAGTACTAATTAAACCAACATAGTTTGGAAGCCTGGGGCCCACTGAAAACAAGGAAGAATGGTGTACAACTTGCTGCAGCCAGCATGATTCAGCACAATTGGAAGAAGGTGCACAACATAAGCCTTCACGCTCAGGAGGGACGGAGAAGAATAGAATGTCTGTCCAGTATTCTGGATTTTGAGGGAACTGATGAAGAAACTAGTATAAGTCTGGCCTGGATCAGAGTGCTGATGTGAAACTGGCATAATTTGGATGCTTGGTATCTGGGGTATCCAAAAAGAGTGAGGGTGTTTGCTCTTGTAAAACCAGCAAACTTACAGTGCTGGAGAGAGACATTAGAAGGAGCCAGAGATTATGAGCACCTAAAAAAATGAAACTGGAATGCCCCTCTAATTGAGAAATTGCACAAATGGACCTAGAAAAGTTACATGCCCTCCAAATGGTGTCAGAGGCACCCAGAATTTCTAGCAATGCTGATTAGTGAGAGTCATCTTCTGTATGAAACAAGCCCACGAAGACTAGGAGAGATGGCTATTTTTCAAATGCACAGATTTCAACACAAAGGTACAAGACACATGAAAAATATAAGAAAATATGGCACAAACAAAAAAACAAAATAAACCTCCAGAGAATGATGTTAAGGAAATAAAGGACTATGAGTTACTGGACACAAAATCCAAAATAACTGTCATAAAGATGTTCTACAAGATTGAGAAAACAGTACATGAATAAAATGAGAATATCAAGAAAGTAATAGAAAATATTTTTTAAAAGACAAATTTTGGAGCTGAAGAACAAAAACATCAAACTGAAACATTTTCTAGAGGGGTGCAACAACAGACTTGATTAAATAGAAGAAAGAATCAGTGAACTTGAAGATAGGGCGTTTGAAATTATCCAGTCAGAGGAATAAAAAAAATGAAAAAAGTTGAAGAAAGGCCAAAGGACTTGTGGGACACCACGAAGCTGAGCAATATAAACATTATGGGAGTTTCAGAAGGAAAAGAGAAAAAGAGTCAAAAGTTTTACTTAAGAAATAATGGCTGAGAACTTCCCAAATTTTAGAAAGGAAGTAGACATACATATTTGATAATCTGAAAAGACTCCAACTAGAAAACATCTAATGAAATCTATACCAATATATATTCTAGTTAAATTATCTAAAGTCCAAGAAACAGAGAGAATTTTGAAAGCAGCAAAAGAAAAGCAACTCATCATGTAGGAAAGAACCCACACAAAACTATGAGTGATTTCTCAGCAGAAATCTTGCAGTTGAGAAGGAAGTGGGATTATTTATTCAAAGTGCTAAAAGGAAAAACTGCCAATCAAGAATACTATCCTTAAAAACTATCCAGAATACGATCCAGAAAAACTATACTTGAAAAATGAAAAAGAAATGAAGACTTTCCCAGATAAATGAAAGCTTAGGGATTTCATCACCACTAGACCTTCCATAAAAGAAATGTCAAAAAGAGACATTTGAGTTGAAACAAAAAGATGTTAAATGGCAACACGAAAGCATATGCAAGTGTAAAGCTAGCTGGTAAAGGTAAATGAATAGACAAATGTAAAATACAGTAATACTACAATAGTGGTGCATAAATTACTTTAATTCTGGTATAGAAGTTAAGAGACAAAAGTATTAAAAATAACCATAACTATCAATGAAATATACAATATAATAGATGTTAATAGATGCATAATATAAAAACTTGCAATTTGTGACATCAATAACATAAAGTATGTGAGGGGAAATGTAAACTGTAGTGTATTTGCATGTGACTGAAGTTATGAGCTTAAAATATATTATTATAACTACAAGATGTCTTATGTAGCCCTATGGTAACCATGAAAAAACTATCTGTAGAAGATACACAAAAGAAAATCAGAAAGGAATCAAAGCATGTCATAAGAAGAAATCAACAAAACACAAATGTAAACAGTAAGGTAGGAAACAAAGGACAAATAAGTTAAAAGGCAGACAGGAAACAGCAAAATGCCAATAGTAAGTCTTTATTGTCAATAATTATCTCAAATGTAAATCGATGAAACTCTCCAATCCAAAGACATAAAGCTGTTGAATGGATAAAAAAACAAGATCCAACCAACCATATCCTGTCTAGAAGAGATACACTTTAGATTTACAGATACACATAGGCAGTAAATAACAGGACAGAAAAGATATTCCATGCAAATGGAAAGCAAAAGAGAACCAAGGTAGCCACACTTATAGCAGATGAAACAGACTTTATGTCACTGTCCAAAGAGACAAAGAAAGATATTATATGATGACTAAAGGGTCAACTCACCAAGAAGGTAAAATAATTATAAATATACTCAACATCAGAACACTCAAATATATGAAGCAAACATTGACAGAACTGATGAAAGAAATAGACAGTAATACAATGGTAGTAGGGGCTTTCAATATCTTACTTTCAATAGTGGATAGAACATTCAGACAAAAGATCAATAAGGAAACAGAGAATCTGAACAACACTAAAGACCAGATGGACCTAACAGACATATACAAAATGTTACACCCAACATCAGCAGAATACACATTCTTCTCAAGTGCACATGAAACATTCTCCAAGATAAATTACGTTAGGTCACAAAACAAGTCTTAAATTTAAGAAGGCTGACGTCATGCCAAGTATCTTCTATGACAACAATGAGTGAAATATAAATTAGTGGTTAAAGGAAAACTGGAAAATTCAACAATGTGTTGAAATTAAATAGCCCACTCTTGAATAACTAACAAATCAAAGAGGAAATCCAAAGAGAAGTCAGAAAGTATCTTGAGACAAATGAAAATGAAAACACAGCATACCAAATCTTACGGAATGTAGCAAAAGAAACACTGAGAGAGAAGTTTATAGTGTTAAATGTTTACATAAAACAATAAAGATTCCAAATAAACAATCTAACTTTTCAACCAAAGAAACTATAAAAAGAAGAGCAAACCAAGCCCAATGTTAGGAGAAGGAAGGAAATAAGACTAAAGCACAAATAAAGGAAATAGAGAATAGAAAAACAATAGAAAACTCAACAAAACTTAGGGTTTTATGAAAAGATACACAAAAGTAACAAGTTAGTAGATTAAGAAGAAAGAAAATTCAAATAAGGAAAATCAGAAATGAAAGAGAAGACTTTAGAATTGATGTCACAGAAATTAAAAGGATTATAGGACTACTATGGACAATTATGTGCCAACAAATTGATAACCTAGAAGAAATGGATGCATTCTTAGAAACATACCACCTACAAGGACTGAATCAAGAAGAAATAGAAAGCTTCAGCAGATCAATAAGAAATAAGGTAATTGAATTTGTAATCAAAAATCTCCCAACAGCGAAAAACCCAGTAACAGATTGCTTCACTGGTAAACTAAAACAAACATTTAAAGAATTAATGTCAATACTTCTCACACTCTGAAAAAATTGAATAGTAGGGAATACTTCCACACTCATTTTTTGAGGCCAGCATTACCCTGATACCAAAGCCAGACACTACCAGAAAAGTAATCTATAGGCCAATATCCATGATGAAAATACACGCAAAAATCCTCAACAAAATACTAGAAAATCAAATTCAACAGCACATTAAAGAATCATAAATCAGGGCTGGCACGGTGGTGTAGCAGTTAAGTTTGCACATTCCACTTCTCAGCGGCCTGGGGTTCGCCAGTTCAGATCCTGGGTGCGGACATGGCACCACTTGGCAAAAACCATGCTGTGGTAGGTGTCCCACATATAAAGTACAGGAAGATAGGCATGGATATTAGCTCAGGGGAAGTCTTCCTAAGCAAAAAGAAGAGGATTGCAGTAGTTAGCTCAGGGCTAATCTTCCTCAAAAAAAAAAAAAAAAAGAATCATAAATCATGAGCAATAGGACTTATCCTTGAGATAAAAGGATGGTTCAACAAATAAAAATCAATCAATTTTATACATCAAATTAACAGAATAAACAATAAAATTCACATGATCATCTCAACAGATGTAGAAAAAAAGATTTAGAAAGATTCAACACACGTTCATGACAAGACACTTAAGAAACTATGATTTGTAGAAAATTGTCTCAACATAATAAAAGCTATATAAGAAAAGCCCACAGCTCACAGTGATGAAAAAATGAAAACTTTTCTTCCAAAATCAGGAAAAAGATGACAATGCCCACTATTACCACTTCTATTCAACATAGTACTGGAAGTCCTACTCAAAGCAATTAGGAAAGAAAAATAAATTAAATATTTCTAAATAAGAAAGGACGAAGTAAAATTATCTCTATTCACAGATGACAGGATTTATATGTGGAAAACCCTAAGGATTCCATGGACAAAACTGTTCAAAAAATTCAGCAATGTTGCAGAATGCCAAATCAAAAATCAGCTGTATTTCTATACCCTGATACAACAAAGAATCCAAAAAGAAAATTAATAAAAAATCCTATTTAGAATAACATCAAAGAGTATAAAATACTTAGGAATAAACTTAACCAAGGAGTCAAAAGACTTATACACTGATAACAACCAAACATTGCTAAAAAAAATTAAAGACACAAATAAGTGGAAAGACATCCCATTTTCATGGCTTGGAAGAATTAATATTGTTAAAGTGTCCCACACTCCACAAAGCTATATACTGATATAATACAATCCCTATCAAAATCACAATGGAATTTTTACAGAAACAGAAAAACAACTCTAAAATTCATATGGAATGACAAAATACCCCAAAGAGCCAAAACAGTCTTGAGAAAGATGAACAAAGCTGCAGCCTTCACATTTTCATTTCAAAACATAATACAAAGCAACAATAATCAAAATAGTATGATATTGTTATAAAGAACGACATATAGACCAATGAATGGATCAAAATAGAGAAGGCAGAAATAAGCCCATGTATATATGGTAAAATGACCCACAAGGGAGCCAAGACTACACAATGAGGAAAGGACAGTCCCTTCAACAAATGGTGACAGGAAAACTGAATGTCCACGTTCAAAAGAATAGAATTGGATCCTTATCTTACACTGTATGCTAAAATAATCTCAAAAAGGATTAAAGACTTAAACATAACACGTGAAACTACAAAATTCCTAAAAGAAAACATGGGGTAAAGTTTCATGACATTGGATTTTGCAGTGATTTCTTGGATATGACACTAAAAGGACAGGTAAGAAAAGCAAAAATAGAAAAATAAGACTACTTCAAACTAAAAAGCTTCTGCACAGTAAAGGAAGCAATCAGCCGAAGGAAAAAGCAACCTATGAGATGAGTAAAAATATTTACAAACCATATATCTGATAAGGGGATAATATTCACAACATATAAGAAACTCCTACAACTCAATAGCAGAAACAAATGACCCAATTAAATAATGGGCAAAGGACTTGAATAGTCCTTTCTCCAAAAAAGATGTACAAATGGCCAACTGGCATATGAAAAGATGCTTAATATTTCTAATAATCAGAGCAATGCAAATCAAAACCATAATGAAGTGTCACCTCACATTGGTTAGGCTGGATATTATTAAAAAAGAAAGAAAGGAAAACAGGAAAAAAATAACCATTGTTGAGGATCCAAAGAAATTTGAACTCTTGTGCACTGTTGGTAGAAATGTAAAATGGTGTAGCCACTATGGAAAACAGTATGTAGATCCTCAAAAAACTAAAATTAGGGGCTGGCCCCGTGGCCGAGTGGTTAAGTTCACAGGCTCTGCTGCGGCAGCACAAGGTTCGGATCCTGGGTGTGGACATGGCACTGCTCGTCAGGCCACGTTGAGGCAGCGTCCCATATGCCACAACTAGAAGGACCTGCAACTAAGATGTACAACTACGTACTGGGGGGATTGGGGGAGATAAACCATAAAAAAAAAAAGATTGGCCACAGTTGTTAGCTCAGGTGCCATTCTTTAAAAAAAAAAAAAAAAAACTACAAATAGAATTATTATGTGATCCAGCAATCCAACTTCTGGGGGTTTATCTAAAAGAATTGAAATCAGAATCTTTAAGAGGTATTTGCACTTCTGTGCAAATGGAGCATCACTGGAGCATTATTCATAGCCAATAGGTGGAAACAACCCAAATGTCCATTGATGAATGAATGGATAAGAAAAGGAAGTATATACATAGATGGAATATTATTTAGTCATAGAAAAGAAAATTCTATCATATGTTACAGCATGGATGAATCTTGAAGGAATTATACTAAGTAAAATAAGTCAGTCACAGAAGGACAAATACTGCCTGATTCCACTTAAATGAGATAGCCAAAATACTCTAAAGAAACAGAATGTAGAATGGTGGTTGCCAGGAGCTAGGTGGATGGTAAAATAAAGAGTTTCTGTTCAACAGATATAGTTTCAGTAATTCAAGATGGAAAAGTTCTAGAGATCTGCTGTACGACATTATGCTTCTAGTTAACAATACTAAATCGTACACTTAAAATTTTAAGAGGGTAGATCCCATGTTATGCTTTCATTATCACAATAAAAAAGCTCACAAAGACAGAAATAAAAATCAGCAGCCAATCTCACCTATGAAGTATATGTAAATATCCTAAACAAACTATTTCCAAACTAATTCCAGCAATATATGGAAAAGATACTATATAATGACTGAGTTGGTTTTATCCAAGGGAGGCAATGTTGGTTTAACACTCAGAAATCCACATCAGAACAAAGAAAAAAATTATATGATTATTTGAATATATGGGCAGGAAAGTGTCAAGATGACAACATAAGCAGACTCTGAACTCACCTCCTCCCACAAACATAATTAAATTACAACTACTTTTGGAAAAATTACTCCTGAGAGAGAACTGAAAACTGGATAAAAACAACTCTCACAACAAGAGACAGTACTGACTGAGGCAGAAGAGGCAGAAATTCCTGTCTGGAGAGGAAAAAGCCAACTTCACGAGCCATGGAGCTTCATGCAGGCAGGCTGGGAACAGTCCTAAGGTATGCAGCCTTCCCTGTTCCCTGGAGGAGTGGGGAAACTGAACAGGGGAGCATCACTGCTATAAGCATCACTCGGACTCAGAACAACTGAGATGAGTCTTATAATATCTGGCTTTGCTGGCTAATAACTATAGTGAGGAATATCCTAGAAAAGATATCAGACATGAGCAGAAAAAAGCTAGGTCTTAAAGGGCCCATGCACAAATTCCGCCATTTCGGAAAGCAACATAAATCACCAGAAAGAAAGGTGCACAGTCCTTTGGTGAAAAGAAACACATCTGATAAGCTCTGGGTACATCTTGGTGAGAGGTGAGACCTCTCCAGGGACTGAGACATTGTCAGAGCAATTATTGTGACCTAGTACAGGTGTGCTGACATAGATGCTGGCAGACACCATTGAAGTGCTTCCCCTGGCTTGTTAGCCCAGGGTCTGCCCCACTCACTAGAGTGCCAATATAATCCAGCTCACCCAGAGCAGGTAGCTCACCCTAGGGATTGGCTCCACCCAAGAGCAAGCCCTTGGTCAACTTTTTGGCATGCACAGACAGGATGCCTGGATCCTCTGCAGGATAGTGAGTGGGTCTGTGTCTGTGAGGCAGGGCATGTATGAGAAGTGGTCAGAGAGTGTGGGGTGTTGGGGCATCTGCAGGGGGCAACTGGGTCTGCTCCAGGGCATCAGGAAGTGTGCATGGGCCAGGACTGTGTTGATGGTGGGTGTGGACCTGTGGACCATGGGGCTTATCAATGGCAAAAGCCCTGTGCCTCTCAAACAACCACAAAGGGGATCGGCCTCATGTACCAAAGCCTGAAACAATTGGGTGCTCCTGTGCCTGGGCCAGCCCCACTCAGTTGCAATCCTAAGAGAGCTGACAACAGACTTGCAGGCCAGAGGCCTGCAGCATCTGTAAGCCCCTTTGCCTAGAAACCAGCCAGGCTGGGGTCCTACTCACTTAACAGAAAAACTGCAAAAAGAATGTGCTATTAGACCTTACAGCCAACTGTGCTAGGGCTCCCGAAACCTGATAAACTGACTGCAGTGTTCATAGCAGCCAAACACAGCTGAGCACTACAACCAGCTGGACAGGGGGACAACCTAGACTCCCTGGGCACCTGCAGCAAGAGCAACCCTGCCACAACAGAAGGACACGTATAGTGCACACAGGGGTCATTCCTGGAACATTTGGAACTGGTGATAAGAGGGAAGCACACTGCCAGGCCTCAAAAGGTGTCTCCTACATAGGACCATTTCTCTAAGATCAGGAGACATAGCTGACCCACCTAATTCATAGATTTAAACACAGAGAAAGAGGCAAAATGAGGAGGCAAAGGAATATGTTACAAGTAAGGGAACAGAACAAAACCACAAGAAAAAAGCTAAAGGAAACAGCAATAAACAATCAACCTGAAAGAGTTCAAACAAAAAGTCAGAAGGATACTCACTGATCTTGAGAGAAGAAGGTATGAACACAGTGAGAACATCAACAAAGAACTGGAAAATATAAAGAAAAAAACAAATCAAAAATGAAGAATACAGTACTGGAAATGAAAAAATCACTAAAGGGACTCAATACCAGAGTAGATGATACAGCGAGCTGGACAAAAGACTAGAGTAAAACTTCCAAGTAGAACAGATAAAAGAAAAAAGAATCAAAAAGAATGAGAACAGTCTAAGGCAACTCTGGGACAACATCAAGCACCCTAACATCGGTGTTATAGGTATCTCAGAAGGAGAAGAAAGAGACAAAGGGGCAGAGAAACTATTTGAAGAAATAATAGCTGAAAACTTTCCTAACCTAAGGAAGGAAAGACACATCCAGGTAGAGGAAGCATGGAAAGCACCAAACAAGATAAAACCAAAGAGGCTCACACCAAGTCACGTTCCATGTGCATTTGCAAAGAATGTGTATTCTGCACTTTGGGGATGGAATGTTCTCTATGTATCTACTAAGTCCAACTGGTCTACTCTGTTGTTTAAGGCTACTGTTTCCTTATTGATCTTCTGTTTGGATGAAACATATTAGCCACAAAAAAAGTCTCAATAAATATAAGAAGATTGAAATCATACCAAGCATCTTTTCTGACCACAAAGGTATGAAACTAGTAAGCAAATTCCGGAAGAAAATCGGAAAAGTCACAAATATGTGGAGATAACCCAAAATTCTACTGAACAATGATTTGGTCCATGAAGAAATCAAAAGAGAAATCGAAAAATACCTGGAGACAAATGAAAATGAACATACAACATGCCAAAACCTTTGGGATACAGTAAAAGCAGTTCTAAGAGGGAAGTTTATAGCAATACAAGGCTACCTCAACAAACAAGAAAAATCCCATATAAACAATCTAACAGTGCACCTAAAGGAACTGGAAAAAGAAAAACAGACAAAGCACCAAATCAGTAGAAGGAAGGAAATAATAAAAATCTAAGCAGAAATACATGAACTAGAGTGTAAAATACAAGAGAAAAATATCAATGCAATCAAGAGCTGGTTCTTAGAAAAGATAAACAAAATTGACAAACCTTTAGATAGACTCAACAAGAAAAAAAGAGGCGGCTCAAATTAATAAAATCAGAAAGGAAAGAGGAGAAATTACAACAGACACCTCAGAAATACAAAAGATTATAAGAGAATACTATGAAAAGTTATATGCCAACAAATTGGATATTCTAGAAGAAATCGATAAATTCTTAGAATTATACAACCTTCCAAAACTGAATCAAGAAGAAATAGAAAATTTGAATAGACCAATCACCAGTAAGGAGATCAAAGTAGGAATAAAAATCCTCCCAAAAGATAAAGGTCCAGGACCAGAGGGCTTCCCTGGGGAATTCTACCAAAAATTCCAAGACTTAATGCCTATCCTTCTCAAACTCTTCCAAAAAAATGAAGAGGACAGGAAGCTTCCTAACTCATTCTACAAAGCCAACATTACCCTGATATCAAAGCCAGACAAGAACAGAACAAAGAAAGAAAATTACAGGCCAATGTCACTGATGAACATTGCTGCAGAAATTCTCAACAAGATACTAGCAGATTGAATACAACAATACATTAAAAAGATCATACAACATGATCAACTGGAATTTATTCAAGGGATGCAAGGATGGTTCAACATCCACAAATCAATCAAAGTGATACACTACGCTAACAAAATGAAGAATAAAATTCACATGATCATCTCAATAGATGCAGAGAAAGCATTTGACAAGATACAGCATCCATTTATGAAGAAATCTCTGAATAAAATGGATATAGAAGGAAAGCACCTCAACATAATAAAGGCCACATATGACAAACCCACAGCTAATATCATTCTCAATGGAGAAAAACTGAAAGCTATCCCTCTAAGAACAGGAACCAGACAAGGATGCCCACTTTCAGTACTCTGATTCAACACAGTATTGGAAGTCCCAGTCTGAGTAGCCAGGAAAGAAGAAGAAATAAAAGAGATCCAAATTGGAAAGAAAGAAGTAAAACTGTTACTTTTTGAAGCCTGGATGATTTTATTTACAGAAAACCCTAAAGAATCCACTAAAAGATTTTTGGAAATAATAAATGAATACAGTCGAGTCGCAAGATACAAAAATCAGTTGTGTTTCTATACACTAACAATGAAGTATCAGAAAGAGAAATTAAGAATACAATCCCATTTACAATTGCAGCAAAAAGAATAAAATACCTAGGAATAAGCTTAACTAAAGAGGTGAAAGATCTGTACACTGAAAACTATAAAACATTGTTGAAAGAAATTGAAGAAAACACAAAAAAATGGAAAGTATTCTAAGCTTTTGGATTGGAAGAATTAACATAGTTAAAATGTCCATACTTCCCAAAGAAATATAAAGATTCAATGCAATCCCTAGCAATGTTCCAATAAGATTTTTCACAGAAATAGAACAAATAATCCTAAAATTTATATGGAAAAACAAAAGACCCCAAATAGCCAAAGGAACCCTGAGGAAAAAGAACAAAGCTGGAGGTATCCCACTCCCTGATTCTAAAATATACTACAAAGTCATAGTAACAAAAACAGCATGGTACTGGCACTAAAACAGGCACACAGATCAATGGAATAGAATCAAGAGACCAGACATAAACCCACACATCTATGGACAGCTAATTTTCAACAAAGGAGCCAAGAACATACAATGGAGAAAGGAAAGTCTCTTCAATAAATGATGTTGGGAAAATTGGACAGCCACATGCAAAAGAATGAATGCAGGCCATTATCTTACACCATACACAAAAATTAACTCAAAATGGATTAAAGATTTGAATGTAAGACCTGAAACCATGAAGCTTCTAGAAGAAAACATAGGCAGTATGCTCTTCGACTTCAGTCTGAGCAGCACATTTTCAAGTACCATCTCTTACCTGGCAAGGGAAACAATAGAAAACACAAACAAATGGGACTATACCAAACTAAATAGCTTCAGCACAGCAAAGGAAACTGTCAACAAAACAACAAGACAATCTAACAACTGGGAGAACATATTTGCAAACTATATATCAGATTAGGGGTTAACATCCAAAATATATAAAGAACTCATACATCTCAACAACAAAAAAACTAACAACTCAATTAAAAAATGGGCAAAAGATCTGAACAGACATTTCTCCAAAGAAGATATACATATTACCAACAGGCACATGAAAAGATTTTCAACATCACTATCAGGGAAATGCAGATAAAAACTACAATGAGATATTACCTCAACAATAAGTGTTAGAGAGGATGTGGAGAGAAGGGAACCCTCATACATTGCTAGTGAGAGTGCAAAGTGGTGCAGCCACTATGGAAAACAGTATGGAGATTCCTCAAAAAATTAAAAATAGATCTAAGATATGGTCTAGCTATTCCACTGCTGGATATTTATCCAAAGACCATGAAAACACGAATGCATAAAGATACATGCACACCTATGTTCATCACAGCATTATTCACAATTGCCAAGACTTGGAAGCAATCTAGGTGCCCATCAAGGGATGAATGGATAAAGAAGATGTGGTATACATACACAATTGGATACTACTCAGCCCTAAGAAATGGTGAAATCTGGTCATTTGCGATAACATGGATGGAGCTTGAGGGCATTATGCTAAGTGAAATGAGTCAGAGGAAGAAAGGCAAATACCACATGATCTCACTCATAAATAGAAGTTAAAAAAACGACAAACACATAGAGACAGGGATTGGATTGGTGGTTACCAGAGGGGAAGAGGAGAGGGAGGAGGGTGAAAGGGGTGATTAGGCACATGTGTGTGGTGGATTGTAATTTATCTTTGGGTGGTGAACATATTGTAATCCACACATAAATTGAAATATATAACAATGTACACCTGAAATTTATATAATGTTATAAACTACTGTTACGGCAATAAAAAAGAATAAAAAATGAATATATGGATAAAATTTGTTTGGTAAAATTCCAATTCCCTTAATGATAAAAACTTTTAGTAAATCAGGAACAAAAAGAAACTTTCCTAACGTTTTTTAAAAGGAAATATCAAAATCTACTGCAAAATCACACAATGATCCCATGTTGAAATCTTTCAATTTGAGATAGGGAACAAGACAATGAAGCCTTAAACTAGAGGTCCTAGCCAGAGCAGTAAGTCAAGAAAATGGTTAACATAATAGAGATAATTTAATAATGTAAATTAGTTAAATAAGTATTAGAAGACTGAAAAGGCCAATTAGGAACACTGAGGTAACAAAAGAGTTACTTCAGGAACAGACACTACCCCTAGGGCTGGGGAGACAAAGGGAAGAGGCTAGCATTATCAGAATCTAGAATCTCGGTGGAAAGGCCTTGAGGAGCTAGGACTCAATTCTCTATCAGAGGTGCTGCCTGACTAGTGTCGGCACTCAGAAACTTGGAGAGGGGCCTCATGGAGCTGGGATTCAGAACTTTGATGAGGGGCTGCTGCTAATATCTCCAGCTTTATTTGTACTTGAGGAAGCACACTGAGGCTGGTTCTGGGAGTATGGAAAACTACTGGACACTGGAGCCAACTGCTGCTGAAACCAAATGCCACTGCTAGGGTACAGGGCCATTGCTGGAGTGATGCTTACACAAACAGGAAGCAATGAAAACAGAGAAAATTCCTTTGCCCCTTCTCTAACCTTAAAATCTCCTTCTAATGCCTACTATTGGAAACATCTAACATGGAACCAACTTACAAAGAGAAACACGCCATGCTTCAGCCACAGCACCAGAGAGCAGAGTATAAAAGGGTAAATTTGGAGCAGAGAGACAGTAACTTAATAATTGGCACAAAAGTAAAAGGTATAAAGATTTTTTTATTTTGGTTTTTACTATGATAACAACTCCAACATTACTGCAACATTTATTTCTTGCTCACATTACATAAAGACTATAGGTTGGCTGCAGTTCTACTCAGCTCTGCTTGGCTTCACATGTCTTCTTATACTTAGTCCTAGATTAAGCATTAATCCTTATCTGAGATATACTCTTGTTCAGACAGATGTCACACCAGTGCAAGAGAGACTGAGCCAATGTACAAGGTGGCATTTAAAGCTTCAGTTAAAATATGGCAAACATATTAATTCACATACCATTTGCCAAAGCATGTCACATGTCCAATTCCCAAGTCATTGATATGAAAAGTATAGCCATCCCACAGGTATTAATAGATGGAAAGAGATACACAAGCAAGTCACATGACAATAGTCTTGTTTGTATAATCCTGTTGCACAGAGGTAGAAAATAGTTGGAGACAATAATCCAGTTTTCTAAAGATTTGAAAGGAGTAAATAAAACATTATTTCTAGGTTATATAATTGTGTTCCTAGAAAATTCAACAGAATCTATATATAAAATATTAAAATTCATAAAAGAGCGATGTTGATGGGAAAAATCAACAAATTGAAAAAATCAAGTGTATTTCTATACAACAGTAACAAATGTTTATAAAATAATTTTTGTAAAAGAGAGTGCCCTAGGAGCCGGCCTCGTGGTGTAGCTGTTAAGTTCACATGCTCCGCTTCAGCAGCCTGGGGTTCGCCAGTTCAGATCCCAGGTGCAGACCTACTCACTGCTCAGCAAGCCACACTGTGGTAGGCATCCCACATATAAAATAGAGTAAGATGGGCACAGTTGTTAGCTTCAGGGCCACTCATACTCAGCAAAAAATGAGGAGGTTGGCAGTGTATGTTAGCTCAGGGCCAATCTTCCTCAAAATAAAATTTTTTTAAAAAAGAATGTGCTATACAAAGAGTCAACAAATAATATGCAAAATCTCTATGGAAAAATATAAAACTTTATTGACAGAAATTAAAGATCTAAAAATATATAAAATATAAAATAAAATATATATACAAATAAAAAATACATATGGTAAAAATATGTATAAAGTCAATGAAATACCAATCAACATGCCAATGGACTTTTTGGGAAAATTGACAAAGTTATTCTAAAATTTATATAGAAACATAAAGGGCTAAGAATAGGCAACACATCTTTTATGAAGAAGAACAAATTAGAACATTATTGACAAGATTTATAAAGTCATAGTAATAAAAATAATATGGTATTTGCACAAAAATATACAAATAGACCAATAAGAAAGAATTGAGAATCTTGAAACAGACCAATGCTGATAGGGCCCTTTGATTTATGCCATGCTAGCACTGTAGTCTTCTCAATAAATAGTGGTGAGACAATCAGGTATCCATATAGGAAAAGAAGAAATTGGAGCCCTACTTCATACCATCACGGAATTAATCTCAGATAGATTGTGGACCTAAATGTGAAATACAAACAATAAAGCTTTCAGATAATAATATAAGAGAATATCTTTATGCCCTCAAGATAAGAAAATATGTCTTCATACATAAAAATCACTAACCATTAGAGGAAAGATAAATAAAATTGACTTTTAAAATTAAGAATTTATATTCATTAAACAACACAGTAAGAGAGGGAAAAGGAAAGGCACAGAATGGGAGAAGATAGCTTAAGAAATATAACCAACAAAGGGATGCTTTTCAGAACACAGAAAAGAATTACTCCAAAGCTATAAGAAAAATTAAAGGAACTCAATAAATATGTGAAAATGACTTAACAAGAACTTTAGAAAAGAGGAAATCCACTTAGCAAATAAATATATTAAAAGTCCCTTAACCTTATTAGCAATTAAGTAAATGCAAATTAAAATTATTAAATACCTCTACATGCCCACCAGATTGGCTAAAATTTAAGTCCGAAAAAATCAAATGTTGTCACTAATACAGAACAATGAGAAATCTCATACCGCAAATGTGGTATGGAATGGGAGTTCTTAATTGGTACAACCATTTTGGAAAAGAATTTGGAATAATCTAGTAAAATTGGAGATATCCTACAACTCAACATTTACAGTGTGCCTTATAGAAATATGAGTTTATGTGAATCAGAATGCATATGCAAGAATTTCCATAACATTGTTGCTCATAGCCCAAACTAGAAACAACACAAATATCTAGCAACAATACAAAGGGATAAATAAATTATGGTATATTCACACAATGGAATACTACATAGCAATGTTAACGCATATTCTACAACTAATACAACAGCGTGGGTGAATCTCACAAATATTACATTGACCAAAAGCAGTCAGACACAAAATAACACATACTGTGTGATTCTATTTATATAATATTCAAAAACAGGCAAAAGGAAGTTATGCCATTTAGGAAGTAGATTTAGGTGGTAATACTACAAAGGGAACCAGGGAAGTCAGAACAGTAATCTCTAAATGGAGCAGAGGGCTTTATTCAAGAAAGGGTACACAAGGGACTTTTACGATATTGACATTTTATTTCTTGATCTGGGGGATTACCCAGGGGGTTGCTTTCCAATCATTTTTAAGTTGTATATTTATATTTTACATATGATACGCAAGTTATAATTCACAATAAAAATGTAAAGATAAGTTTTCTGATTAGTCAAAATGCATTTTACAAAGTCTTTGGTCAAAACAGTTAGGCTTAAATCTGGACTGTAAAACCTTGGGCACATCTCAACTTTTCTGAGCTTCCATTTTCCCATCTCTAAGCTGAGAATAACTACATCTATTCACTTCAAAGTGTCAAATGAGATTTTGGCTATAAAAGTTCGCTGTAGGCTGTAAAGCACAATGTAGATCAGCTGCTATTATTCTCTTTTCTGAACCTAAAGCAGGTTAGACAAAAAGGGAGAAGAAAATGAGGTCCAGACTACTACAGGCAAGTGTATTCACAGAATCTTTTAACCATAAACATAAAAGAATAAAATAAAATAAACCCTACAAAAATCAGGTAAGATGTGAAAAAGTACAGCTTGGACCAATTTAGGGGATGGGACAAATACAACTCCTAATACATCAGTAGCCCAAGGGCATCACCACATGAGAGCAGAGCATAGAGACGAGAATTCCTTGTGATTACCAAGGACCGTTAAGACACATGTCAGTTATGTTCAGCATAGTCCACTGAAAGAATCAGAAAATGTAATTAAATGTTCCCATCCAAAATGGATAATTTTTTTGCCATTTATATGGCAAATATATGGAAAATTTACATTAATAAAAATTAGCTATTTTTTACTGAATGCTGTACCATGTGCCAGGCACAGATCTAGAAACTATCCAGTTATTACTTTATTTAATTCTTAAAATAATCCTGCGACAGAAATCATTTGTTTTCTCCCTTTTACAAATGAGGAGGTTGAGGCTTAGAGAATTTAAATGGCATTTTCGTGCATCTGAGGAGGGGCAGAATTGAGATTTGAACTCAAATCTGATTCATTCCAAAGTCCACGCTTCTTCTACTATGATAAAAGCTTCCTTTCATTACTTAAAGATTGTAGATAAGGGCCACCCTGTGGCCAAGTGGTTAAGTTCGTGCGCTCTGCTGTGGCAGCCCAGGGTTTCACAGGTTGGGATCCTGGGCACGGACATGGCACGCTCGTCAGGCCACGTTGAGGTGGTGTCCCACATAGCACAAGAAGGACCTACAACTACAATATACATTATGTACTGGGGAGCTTTGGGAAGAAGAAGAAGAAAAAGAAAAAGAAAGGAGAAATTTGACACAGTCGTTAGCTCAGGTGCCAATCTTTAAAAAAAAAAGATTGTAGGCAAATATGGTGGAGCAAATATTCTGGGGGCCAGTCACAAAGCCAGGTGCTTTCACGTACGAATATTAATTCTTTTGACTCTATACAGCAATGTGATCACAAATGTTTTTTATTAATCATCATAAAGTCTTCACTTCTTAAACTTTTTATTTCTTTGTTACTTGTAGATATGTCATTATCATCTTAGGTGAGCCACACAAGGCATTTTCTCCAGGAAATTTAGCATTCCAGTTCATTATCTCCATAGGTATGCCAATCAGTACTTATATATTTGTATACATTTCCAAGTTTTGATAAAATAATTAAAAACTATATTGGATAAAGTTTTAAACTGCTGTCAAAATACATTGGGATCTTTGAACAATATAACTATTTCACAATTTGAATTTTATATCCTAAATACTGCTGCTTTAAAGCAGTAGATATGGAAAAATAATTTATTTTTTGATGAAATCTGAACTTGTCATTTAAAAAGATTCCTAAAGAAAAAAGTCCTTAAAATTCATTTTTAACAGTCAATAATGGGTTGACTAATATGTCTTAATCTGAGAATAATTTCAAGAAATGGTTTTTAGAGAATCAGAGTGTTGAAAAAGATCTTAAAAGTCATCTGGTCTTATCTCAGCCCACCTTTCTCTATTTCTATTTATGCTTCACACATTTCCTAGTATAGTATCTCCACTGGAGGAGGCAGTGATTCTTGCAGATTTACTCTTTAATGCTAGTTTTATAATATTTTTGCCCCAAAACATTGGTGTTGATTAGCAACATAAAATTATAATCCTGTAATTTCAGCATATTATTGTTTTAAGTAAGAGCCAGCCAACCAGCAGATAACAACTGAATCTTAACTAGAGTGCAAAGATAGATTCTAGAAAGTATAGACCAATAAACTAAACATTGATGTCCAATGGACTCAAACTGATTAAAAACTTGTGAGAAGTTAAAGAACTCCAGGGGTGATCATTAGGAGTCATCGTAGATTCCCCAAACACAAGTCATGTTGAACCAATCCCATTTCTTTTTCTGATAGGATTACTAGATGGGACTGCTACACGCATGGTGGCCTTTTAACAAATCATTAAAAATGTCATGTTACAGGCCTGGACTATATGATCATCTAAGGTCTCTTTTGGCCTTAAAATTCCCACGTGTTTCACCTGGCGGACATAAGACAAATTTTTACTGAATGATAAGGATTCATAATTTGATATACAAGTTTTCTTAAAGAGTGCTGATTAATGGATCTTGTAAACCTGGACAGAAATCTCAAGCGGTAAAACTTTGCTTTTGTCTTTGACCTTATCCTTTTCAACAATTTTTTCAATGTAGACCAAAATACAGAAGGATCTTTAATTTGTACATCACACGTTCCTAACAAGGATAGCTAATACTTGAGATAACAAAACAACAATGTCTGTGTGTGTGTGTGTGTCAACAGGCTGAAACTAAGAACAAAAAATAAAACATTTTATAAATAAATTTGGGTTCGAATATAAATTACTATATATATAGTATTTGAAAAGTCAACAAAAAAGAATGATTGTGCAAATTATGGTACATCCTTACGGTGAAATAGTACAAAATCTTTAAAAAATATTTAGGAAAAGTTAGTAGCAACATAGGGAATTTGTATGTAATGTAATATTAAGTTAAAAAAATCAGCCCATAGGGGCTGGCCCCGTAGCATTGTGGTTGAGTTCATGCACTCTGCTTTGGTGGCCCGGGGTTCGCCAGTTTGCATCCCCGGAGCAGATCAACACACCACTCGTCAAGCCATGCTGTGGGAAGCATCCCGCATGTGAGGTAGAGGAGGATTGGCACAGAAGTTGCCTTGGTGACAATCTTCCTCAAGCAACAGGAGGAGGATTGGCAACAGATGTTAGCTCAAGGCCAATCATCCTCACCAAAAAAAACAGCACATAAAACTGCTTATAAATTATGATCACGATTATATTTATAGATATTTAAAAGCAAAGAAAAAAGTGGAGCAAAGTTGCCAAAATGTTAAATGTGAGTGGTGGCATTAGGCAGTTATGTATCCTACGTAAATAGCTACTGAAAAACTGAATACAGTCTTATGTCATATTAACAAAATTAGGGTTTATTATTCAAAAAGAACAATAGTCCCATTGTGCTTTGCACTGCTCAGATCTCACCTGCATTACTTTAGTTCACTACATTTTAAGAATAACTGACTACACCAGAGTGCTAAATGTATGGAATTCAGGATAGTGACTGCTGTGAACTGAAGTGTGTTCTGCCTCTCAGGTTCATATGTTGAAGCCCCATCCCCCACTATGACGTATCTAGAGATAGGGTCTTTAGGAGTTAATTAAGGTTGAATGAAGTCATAAAGGTGGAACTGTAATCCGACTGAATTTATGAGGAAGATCTCTCTCTCTGCCCTGTGAGGACAAAGCAAGGAGGCCCCCTACAAGTCAGGAAGAGAGGCTTCACCACCACCCGACCATACTGGCGCCCCGATCTTGGACTTTCAGCTCGCAACTGTGAGAAAAAATTTTCTATTGTTTAAGCCACCTGGTCTGTGGTATTTTTTACGGCAGCCCGAGCTAACTAATACAGTGATCCTTAAACCATTTCAGTGATGAATGAGTTGAGTAACTGAGGACATTAAGAATGAAAACAATGAACAAAGTGGAGCAGAGAAATTGTTTTCAGATATTTAAAGATATGTCATGTGGAAACAATGTTGCCAAACTAGAAAGTTACAAGGCTTGGGTTGAATATAAGTAATAGCTTTCTAACAAAGCTGTGCCAAAATGGAATGAGCTGCTTTTGGACAGCATGAGCTCCTTATCAGTAGATATGTCCCAGTAAAGACTAAAGGACCATTGCTCAGGAATGCTGTAGAGGAGATTTCTGCCTTAATTTAGATGGCTTTTGAAGTCCCATCTAACTCCAATATTCTGTCTCAAGGTTTTATCCTAACATTTCTCACTGTTGAAACCTTTCAGAATTTTAATTTCCATTCAATATATAAATTACCCCTGAAAATTCTCTAAGTATGGTTTCTATGTTTTAATTTCAGTCATTCATTAAGAGTGAAGACCGGAGCAAGATGTGATAGAGAGCCCTACCCCAAACTCCTAGAGAACTCTGATTCACTAGCCATTAACCATTTCCTTAATACAGCTGTTCTTTAAGTGACTATTTTGTGCTGGTTCTCTATACTTGTACTGGTGTTATTTGTTTAAAATCCACCTTAACATCATTATCTGCTCAGAAAAATTGACAGTCTCGTATCAGCTGATCCATTTATTTGACTAACCTAATTTTCCGCTAAAGTGAATGGTGACAATGAAAACTGTAGTAAAATAAAAATTTTAAAATGTATAAGTCTTTCGAACTCTGTATGACTCCACTCATAGGTGGTAGTTAACATATAGACAAAGAGAACTGATCGGTGGTTACCAGGGGAAAGGGGGTTGGGGGGAGGGTACTATGGGTGAAGTGGTGTACCTACAACATGACTAATAATAATGTACAACTGTAATTTCACAAAGTTGTTAACTATCATAATCTTAATTTAAAAAACCCAGAAAAACATAATACAGGCAGTGAAATTTAAAAAAAATGTATAAGTCTTTGAGCAGAACACTTATTTTTCTACACAAAATGAAAAATAATCAAAACACTGCATGTTGTTTATATTATCAGGCCTTAACTACCATTTATAACTTTACGTGTATGGGATAGTATTTCTGAACTTAAACTCAGGACAATAGGACATCTCTTTCCACTTCAGTACTAGAAGCAGACTCACAGTCTTGGGAGAGATAGCAAGACCTTCTCACCGACCTGACTCTTGTCACATTTTCTCCAGAAAGGGTTCCTGAATGAATTCCAGGGGGGAAAAAACAGCTTATAGGGACTATGGTTCCAGAGGAGGCTCCACATGCCAAAGATAAAAGTTGAAATGCTTGGGAAAGCCCCACAGGGACTCTTGTATTAAGGGGAGAGATTTTTGGCAGTGATGACTAAATTCCAAAAGAAATGCCAGAATACAAAGCAAGAAAACAGGATTTGGGGTGAAGAAGAAGGCAATTATGATCGCAAATGAGTGGTAGTAGGGGCACTACTGATAATAGTTTCTAAGTAGGACAGCAGAGGCCATCCTCATACATGGTTGTTCAAAAACCTCATATTGGGAAAGATATGCAGTGTGGAATTGAGATTTAAGTAAAACCAATTTAAGACAAACTATAGAAATCTCACAGTAAAATAATGGAACAAATAATTATTAAAATAATTAACACTTATTGAGCATTACTATGTGTCAGGAAATACGATGAGTATTTTATATGCATTATGTCATTTAATTCTCAAAAAAATCCCATAAGGTAGGTTCTAATGGTATTCTCATTTCTTAAAGGGAAGTCAGAGTCTCAGAAATGATATGGAATTTAAGGTCACTTAGTAAGCGGCAGGGCTCAGATACAAACCTGGATATGCCTAAATCTCAGCTTAACTCAAATCCCATGCTATTCTGTAAAGACTTTCACATATAGGCACAAAGGTTTGTCACAAACAATATAATTTAATTTACACATTGAAATATTTACTGGTAAAAAAGGAGTATCTTTAGATTTCCACTTGAAATAAACAAAAAATTGGAAGATTTATCTTTTTAAAAAATCATTTTTGTGTTTATAGTTTTGTTGGGTGTTCCTGCTTTCAGACATACCTACCACTAGTTTCATTGATCATCTACATGTATTTTCCAAGGATGAAATCTAGTTTACAAGTTTTGCAGTTGTTCTTACTAAGAATTAAAGAATATTTGGTTTTGTCCCACGAAAATATTTCTCAATTTGTCAGTCAGTCAATGTGTTGAACATTAAAAAGTACATTTCAACACCCAATACTGTCTATAAATCATTTCACTCCTTCTATGCCCCTCAACGTTTGACAAAGCATTTTACTGTAAACAAATTTTGGGCCACTGTATGATTATTCCCACTTGGAAAATATACCGTTTCCCCTCCATGAAACTAGAACAGAAGGTCTGGGAGAAAGGAAATTATTAAGCATTCTACTGAGTTTTTCCCCCTAACAAAAACTAAGATAGAGGTCAATGAATAAGTATGTGCAGACTGGAACTTGAATCCTCTAGGGTGACTGTAGGCTAATTAATAATTAATGCCAGAGCCATGGTGTTTGAAATGCAGATGTGATAACTGGAGGCCTGGCAATGCTGTTCAGAGGAAGCAGATTTAGATGCTACAGGGAATAGGCACTCCCTTGCCGGCTGGCTCAGAGAGCCAGCCTGGGTGCAAAGCAGGGCCTATGGTTTAGATTATATTCCCCTCAGCTGTTAATTACCTGAACCTACTTTGAAGTTCTTCTCTTTTTATCCTCTGCATGAAAAGAGATTGGTTCAGCCAAGGGAGTTAGAGAAATGATCAAATACATGGGGTGGAGGGAAGGGGGTGGGAATAGAACTTCAGATATAAGAAGATAACGAAGAAAAAACACATAGTAGAACATACAAGAACATACATTATTAGGAAATGTTGAAATGTGCTTCATTGTTTCATGCACATTGTGTTTTTCCCAGTTTTTCCAATGAAATCGATTTTAAGTAAATGTGTAAACTTTCTCCGAATAGGTGTAACAAAGAATTTCTATTCAACACGAATAGAAGGTGCCATTGCTCAATGGGGGAAGCTATAGACTATTAGAAAATTGTGGAAATAGGCTGCAGTTGGAAGAAACCTGAAAATAAATGATGGTAGGTTTAACTGCATTAAAAAGCACCCTGGTTTGTTTTCAGGATATGTGTGTGTATGCATGCAATTTAAAGAAGCATAGCCATTAACCGTCTAGCAAGTGGACAGCATGCCTGAATTAGATGTAAGTGCTGAGGGTTGTTTGTTTCTTTTTCCCATTTTTAAACGCTATTTTTAGTCTAGTCACTCCAGGCAGAGCACTTTCCTGAGATATATGTTACTCACACATGAACAAGATTCTCTCTTTTGGTGCAAAAGCATGCAGTCATGAAATAGCTAATTTCCAATGTGTGAGAAGTAGCTCTGTATCTTTTCAACAGGAAAATAGAGTTGAAAACACCATCAAAAGAAAACGCGTACCTACACTGAAACTGACACCTGTGGATGCAGTATCATCTGACGAAGGTGACATCAAATGCACACAACCAAATGAGTGAGTGATGATCATTCAGCTCAGATACAACACAAAGAACCTCATCCAGTGATCTGGTTTTGGAGTTCTATTTTATTTACTGTTCATTTCTATTTAAAGGGCGCTTTTTGATTGGAGTCCTTAAACTTCAAAGTCAGGATGAAAAACTAGAAATTTGCTCATTAGAATCTATTGCTCAAAATGAAAATTCCAAAAAATGTAGGGCTTTCATAATTGTACGTTTTAAATTTCTTTAAGCAAGAAAATAGTCATGTAACTAAGGGTTTTCTATCAAAGGCAAAACACATTGGGATATTTTGAAATTTGTGTGTGACACAGCTTTCCCAGTTGTGGTTTTCACTCGAAGAACATACGTACATCAACACTAAGATTATGTAAAGATAACAACAAAAAACAAATCCGTCTCCCTTCAATTTCAATTCTTACTTATACTGACATAAGGCACGAGGGCCAAATCACAGAAAGCAGAGTCTACTTTCATAGTGATTTTATCACCAATCAAGTATCTCTGCAGTATTATATTGCTCGAGTCCAAAGTGTAAATGAAAATGTAGCCGTTTTTTCAAGCTTTAAACATAAACTTTGTATGTTGAGTTCCATCCTACCAAAAATAAGGAGAAAAAAGTAGTGCTTGAAAGGTGGAAGCCGCAAACCAGAGGCAAAATTTTTAAAAATCAACCACTTAGATCAGCACTTGAGATTTTCATGGCAATAGTTCTTTTCCTCTGTGGGTATTCATAATTATTCATGTGTTGTAGGTAACACTCAATTTTTAAAACACGAAGAACAAAACACACTTCCTACACTGCAGCTGCAGTTATCTTTCAAAGTTGAAGTCCAAACTTTTGAATTATTGTTCCTCAACACCAAATGAAACTATATTTGAGAATGATCACATTCAGGCTACATTTACATGTGATTTTATTTTTATTTTTGTTGTATTAACAATATGCTAACAAGTCAATTTATTTATATATGTTTTCTATTTATATTTTTTAACACTCCCATCGCTTGGCCAATCCAATTTAAGGAGAAAGATATTTGAAAACATTATCTCCAGTTAAATTTCAGTGGGAACAAGTTTTAGCCTATCGATATATGAACAGCAGAAATATAAACTAAAACAGCACAATGGCATCACCACAAGCATTAGGTTAAGTTTTGCACTTTATTTCAACCTGTATGTTTACGTCCCACTTCCCTCACCTTCACATGACTGTCTTTCACTAACAACCACATATTGTGTAAAGACTCATTCAATTTCTCAAAGCACATTTTTAAAAGTTTTAGTGTAATCTAGTGGCATAAGCTTGCATTAATCTCAAGGTCTTAATATATTTTAAAAACTAGTGTAAAAAATAACTCTCTGCAGAACAATCAACATTTAAGCCACAGGACCTTGAAGCCATAATTTGTATGCTTTTTTGCACTAATTTGAAATAACTAAAGCATTCTTCTCTATGTCAACTCTATTTTAAACGTTTTTTTCTTCTTTATATATGCTTTCCGCAGTTCATTTTCAATCATGTGTGCATATTGTAAAATTGTTTGTGACTGGAAGCTCTTACACACATGCACAACATTCTGACTCTCTCCACTGCAATCTAAAATGTGTTTAGATTATCTAGTTTGTTTTGTGTCCTTTTTACCTGCAGCTACAGGGAGACTGAAATGAAGTTCTCAGCTCTTTATTAGTAAAAAGCATTAGAAAAGTAAATAGATCCTAACAGAAATGTTTTTCTGCCTCCAGTATGAGTGATGTATGTTGCAAGAGCTATGCACTGCAAGGCGGAGGAAGACTTCCTTACCCTGCGAAAGGAAAAGTAAAACATTGAAAAAGGGTTTTAATGAAATCATAACATTAAAATAGTTTTATATTAAATCCTGCTAATTTTCTAGGTGAAGGCTGTGAAGTGAATGTGAGGAAACATTAAAAGGGAATTGAATTTGCATTCCTTATGCTACAGGCACATGTTTACATGACCTTTAAAACAGAATTAAAGCTGTATCATCAGCAGCTGTAGGCAATTCACATTACTAAGGCAATCAAATCAGAATGCTAAACTAACTATAAAACATAAATTAAACTGATAGAGAATCATCTCAATTCACTAGGTTTACTTGCAATCTACTTATATACTACTAGTCATTTCAAAGCAGTTTGCAGATCCATCAAATCAGAAATACTCCAACACATCTAAAAACAAACTGTCCAGCTATAAGTATGTAAGCTAAGAACGCTTTAACATATCTTCTCAACAAACCTCCATTATTCATCAGAGCTAGCTTATTTCATGATCATTATTTACTTTAAACAATCATCTCCAAAAGTAAGCATCTTCCCATGAATACACAACGCTCTGCGATATGTTGTACATGGCAGAGATGATTTTTATTTCCAACTACGTATTTGGAAAAGATTATAAAAAATGCCCAAAGACTAGGAAAAGTTAACTGCACTTCTTTTTACTCTAAATTTCACTGTAATGTTCCCCTATGTCCCCCGCACCTTCCAATAATTATATTCTGGTTTCCTTTCATAGCATGTACAGATATCACACCTTTTAAAATACGGCGGGATGGATTATTAAATAGAGTTTTAAATGCAATTGTCTTGGATGAGACTTGCTCTAAAGACATGAAAAGAGAAGAGTAAATATATTTATAAGGCAAGTCATCATCTCACTTGAAGTGTTTTTAGAAAGCTTGGTCTCCTTCCATTTTTAGTAGTAAAGTCTCAGGAAAAAAACATATTTTATCTTTCCCAAAGCGTTTCTATTTGTATGTTGTGACTTATTTTCCTCCTCTTCAGAAGACTTTGCAGACTTCTCAATAATACTGAAGACATACAGAATATGTTTGAAAACGCAGTTCTACTTTGACGGGTAAGGAAAGTGGGGTAGGACTCAAATGCTTCTCTTCATCACTAAAGTGGGTGTTTGTATGGGACAAATCTCAGTTCTTTACAAAGTTGTCAACTAGCTCTTAAAAGAAAACCAAACTTCCACAGCTCCAAGACTCAGCTTCTGCAGAGCTGAGCTTCAGAGTTCAGATCATTTTTGAAGGCAATTTACACTCAAATAGGTTTGCTCTTCAATATGCAAAGGTTCAACCACACAAACTCTCTCTCTCTCCCTCTCTGTCTCTCAGGCACACACACATCCGCATACACACAAAGGTATGTGAGATCCATTTGTTTAAGGGGGGGCATATCTAATGTTTACATCAAGCACCTGAGGAAATGTTGCGTTTAAAGGTAAAAATGAGAGCAGATGTGATTGAATTATAGTTTAATTGCAAACAGGAACCCCAATCTCTGTCAAAAAGTAGAAGTAGTAAGAAGAGGGTAGGTGGAGGAAAGGAGAGAGCCTCATTCTCACTATCATTTGAGTAAATTAAAATAAATATTTAGGATGTACAAGAGAAATTTGAGTGTTGATATTTAGATTGCCTTAAATGTGTTTCCTTGGAAGCCCAAGGTTTCTCTTACCCTGTCAATTGTTAAAAACAGGAAATTTCCTCTTTTTAAGGAGGATTAGGAGGGTTTAAATCCTGCTGCCCTCCATGTGATCTGTGTCAACATCTCAGTGCCTGGACAAAATATTTTAGGGTGATTATCACCCCCAACACACATACACAAGAAAAGGCATGGGGGTACTGCCCTCCTAATCACATGCCCCAAGGGAGGGTGTCACTGAGGAAGGGCTGTGATAACTACCCCATTTTGCAGTGAAAGGCCTGGGCCTTGCCTCCCGAGCATTTTACTTTCATGCAGGCCTAGCCCAGGGACACTGGGCTTGGGAATGTTCAAGGGGCCCACTAGGAGAGGGGCAGAGGCTGTCCAGGGACAATGATGCTCAGCCAGGCTGGCCAGGCCCAGAGACTAACTGCCAGAAGGCCCCAAGACCTACACAGCTGCCTTCTTGCCATCCTTGTCCCCCCTACCTCCACTTCCAACAAGGAAGGGGGAGGAATTCAGCCTTGCCTCCATGCTAAGGATCCTGCCCCCAAATAGAGAAGGAAAGTCTGGGGAGGGCAAGGCAGTGAGGGCCAGGAGGCTGGCAAAATAAGCCCCGTTGGCAGGCTATCCAGTTGTGGGAATAGGACCCACTTGGCCCAAAGAATTGTCATCCACCGAATTATCTTAAGATAAGATCTCTCAGTTTAAAGCCTCCACCCCAGTCCTGGCCTAATCACGTCTAGTCAGGATTGATCTCGGAGGCTAAATTAAGGTCCAGCCGCTAAGCTGGACCAAGCATTTTAGCCAGGCTACGAGGGATCCTGTTGCTGCCCAAATCGCAGCCCTCCCACGCAGAGCCCGAGCAGGAGGTTTGGGGGCAGCTCCTTGATTCTTTGGGGCTCTAACTCTCTGCAGGTTGGAGCAAGCGGACTTGAGCTCATGGTAACAGGAGAACTGAGAGCGGGCTAGCCGCGGAGCAGTGGCCAAGGGAGCCGACTCACGAAGGGGAAATACATGGTGAGGGGTCGAGTTCTTTTGCTGGCAGCCTGAGCACTTGTACCTTGAAAAGAGACTCGAAAAGTTCTTGGATATAAAAACGTAAACACACACACACACGCGCGCGCACGCGATGGCGCTTATCCAAAGGCAGCTGGAAACCAAAATACCAGATCAGGTAGAGCTCTCCTATGCGCAGGGGAGCCAAATTGACTTCCTCAATCAGAGTGGGGCAAAGTGCAAGAGATGTTGGCCCAAAGAAAAGTTACAGGAGATGGAGATTTTAGGAGCACTCAGGAAACTAACACCCCGCCCCCAACAGCCAACACAACAATAATCACAACAGAGGAAGTACTAATATTCTTGTAAAAAACGGGTTCCCAAAATGTCCTTGCAAAGTGGACCTTTCTTGAAACGCGTCTTCCTCTCTCTCGCCTCTCCCTCCTTCTCTCCCTCCCTCTCTTTTTCTCCCGGTATACATATATATATATATTATTTTAATCAATTTTTTTCTCACAATCCTCAGCCACCTTCCCTACTCCAACCCCTCTAGGAAAAAAAAATAGAAATTTCTGAATAATGATAGGAGGTTAAATTTGGTCGTTCGCTCACTTTCAAATGTGATGTAGATTCTTGCCCACTGTGACGACGAGAAATAGTAACGTGAGCCCCGAATACTCAGCAGATTACTTACTAAAAGTCTTCTTCCTAGAAGAAGCCTATATTTCGATCTGTAATCAAGTTTTCCGTAGTCCCATCACCGCACGGTGACGCAGAATGCTAGCCATTTCAGATAAATACTATTTACTAAGAAAGGGAGGGGAGGAGAACGCCGCGAGTGCAGGGAAAACACGATCTCAGTTAAGAATGAAGCCCCAGCGTTCTTAAAATTTACATGTTAAAACCTTAATCCGTCCATGAAGAAGGAAGTGAATTGTAATTTGGGGAGGCTCTATTAACTACGAAAGTGACATAAAAAGCGTCTAATGTTCAACTAGATGACTTATTGATGGCTCGAATACCGATCCGTAGAGTTTAAAGTAATAGATCATCTCTATGCGCCTCTGATCGGTCATGCAGCTGGAACTAGTTTTTCTTGCGTCTTTAAATTCTCCCACCATTTTTGACTTTAAGAAAAAAGTCAAAATAAAAATAAAAACCACAACTGCGGTTTAAATTTGGAAACATTCTGCTACTCCATTAAAAAAAAAAGAAAGAAAAAGATAGGTAATACCACATGGGGTTTGTATTTTGTAAAATGGTCAACTGGATTCCTCAAAACTAGGCTCTATGTGCAGTGCAAAACAAGCGACTGGCAAATGCCCACATGATTCCTAGACACCCCAAATCCTGGTGCTGGAAAAATGATAGCCAGGCAGAGACCTGTACAATAGCTCTGTCTCCGTAGAGCTCTTTCCCCAGGACCCTGTAAGATCAGAGTTCACTCACTGACAATGCCAATGGCAAGGAAAGCAGTGACCTCAGAAGAGAAACAGACTGCATCGACGCGAACTAGCGAACGCAGCGGTGGGAGCCAGCATCTTTTCCCTCAGCAGTTAGGGTCTCTATTGTCCCTGTCTACCCTCTAACCACCCTGTCGGAGGCGGCCTCAGCAACACAATGCCTCAGCACTTCCCCATTGACTCGATTTTGCTAGCAAATGAAGTGTTCTCCAAGATTGGGGTATTTGTATTAAATTTTTCATGATGAATATATTTTTTAAATTACCCTGTGTCTGCTGCGGCATTCGCTGTATGCTATCACTCCTCCCCCTCCCTCTACCCTTTTCTCTAAAGATCCTTTTCCTCACGTTCAAGGAAAACCAACAGAGATCCTTAAAAATGAGCTAATTGATCTTGAATCGGTATTGGCTAATGTCTGCTAATGCCGTCTAATTTTTTTTTAATTCTCCCCGAGAATATTGATAGCCCCTACGTTACCCCAAGCAGTTTGCCAAGAAGAAGAGGAGGCTGAGGAGGCGGGGGAGGAGGAGGAGGAGACGGAGGAAGAACTGCTACTACTATAAGAGGAACTATAGCGGACTGGTGCTCTGAAGGGCAGCTGTGTCTCACACTGAGAACGTCTCGTGAGCTCAATGTACAGACACCAGAAAAAAGTCTTCTTACTCTGCTGCTTTCTGAAGCTGTTCAATTGTTTCCCTTCCCTTATGAGCTCCCCGGTTATAAAAAGAAAATGTGTACTTGCCCCTACCAAGCCCAATCTAACTCGTCCTGATTCCAAAGTGAACTTGTGTCGAAGGTGAAGTTTTCCATCTCGAGGTCACGCCTATGGGCCACGTCCTACCGTCTGGAGCTTCACGCTGTATTATACACAATCAAATCCGACCTTTCAGGCTTCTTTCCTGACCCTTTCCCCCACCCCCCCCAGCCTCAGCCCCAGACCGGCCCCCCCCCCCAACCAATTTGTACGGATAATGAGAATGCTTCATAATCTACACTCAAATATGAAATCTGCAAGAGGCATAATCCCTATGGCTGGAGCGCTTTCTGAACGCTCCTGGGCACAGGCTGCCCAGCTGCAACCATGCTCGCGTGCTTCCACAGGAGTGACCTGAACCACACCAATCTCCTTTATTTCTTTTCTGAGTCCTTCCTTGCTTAGAAAAGTGTGAGTGGGGGGAATGTCTGCAAAGACACTGATGAGTTGTTATGTATCTTTAAGTCTTGTGAGGAAGGAGAGCCATTGTGAACCACCAGGTTGCAAATAAATGAATGAACATACAAGTAAATCAAACCAATCTGACTTGCTTTTAGAAATTAAGTGAATTTCCCTCTTAGAAACCAAGCAAAGTGATGGGTAGGGTGGAGGGGCAAATTGGGGTGTGAAGGCAACCCAAGGAGGAATGAAATTGGTGTTCTGTAGTGGCCTGTCACAGGAATCGAAACCTGTGCTGTCTTGCTGGAGACAGGTGTGTGGACTCGCTAAAATTACAGTTCATCCACTTCTAAGTCGGGCTCTTCTCCAAGAGAATAGCTGCTCCAGCCTGGTAGCTATTATTATTATATTCAAACCATAGCTCTAGAGGGCGTGGGGCTAATCGGGTCTGAGGACTTGGCAACCTTGCAGTGGGCTTTTCTAATCACGGTGAGGAGAACAGCAAGCTGTGCATTTAGTTCAGCTATCCAAGAGAGCAGGTTTACCAGTGGCAACTTTGAGTTTAAGGCAAAACACAGTCTATGAAAAATAAGTTACCAGCTCTTTGCAACAGTAGCTTCACATGGACTTATTTTTCTCCCATATCCAGACGGGGTCTTCTATTGAATGAAGCTCTTTTATTTTGCATGGGGCAGGGGATTTGTGACCATGGTCCCCCCTTTTATTCCTCTCTCTATGGAAACCCAGATCATGGGGAGAAATATGTGAGACTGAATAAAGAGAAGCCGCAGAAAGGAGCGCTTGAGAGCGGCATCTGTTACACTTGGGAAGTTAGACTGACAGGAGAGGGCGAAGGAAACCTCTCCAATAGATTAGTTAGAACAGCAAGAAGATTTGACTGTACGCAGATATTTTCATCAAAAAACAAAACACCTCACGTGCAAGAGAAGATTTTATCACAGCTGCTGGAGGATGTGATTGCACCTAAATTCAATAGGCGGTTTCTATATTCATGGGAACTAATTTTTAAAACAAAAATAATGAAAAGAAAAGAAAGGCAGAAAGAAAGAGAAAGAGAGGAAGGAAGGAAGGAAGGGAGGAAGAGAAAGAAAGGAAGGAAGGAAGAAGAAAGGAAAGGAAAAGACAAACGACTATGGGTTTATGCTTCTGTCAAAAGCTATTCATACATTAAAAGATTGGAAAATAAGGGTGTGAAAAACCTGTCTCTGGGAGCAGAAGCCCCCTCTTGGATACTCTCCCTCCCCCCGCCCCCCACCCCCAAGCCTCGGGGCAAATGGTCTGAACTACTTTTGGGGCTGGCAAAATCGGTTGCCCAGGGCAGAGGCCATGGGCAAAAGGAAGGTTGATTGTAAGAACTCAGGCAAGACAGAACTGAAAAAGGACCCCCTTCTTCTTCCTGTAAAAGCCTTATCAATTGATAATTGCCTTAACGCCCTGAATGGCCAGACTAAGATTAGCAACTCTTTCACCCAAACGCAGCTGCGATGGTGGGGGTGGGGAACACACTACCACCAACAACATGGCAATGATCATGATCTTTTTGCTCATATGGTTTCTTCAACGGGTTTCCCTCTGACCTCTAAACTGACCCAACACAGACTGGCAAATGGATCCTCAAACAGGCAGCTTAACAGAGCACATGAAAACTTTTATTTTTGTTTGATTTTAACAAGTTCTTTTTTCTTCAGGAAGTAAAAGTTCAGTCACAAATGAGATTGCATTTTTGCAAAGGAAGATACACACAGTTGGCAGTAAAGAAATAACATTCCTCGGTGGAAAGAGAAGAGGAGAGAGAGAGAGAAAGGAAAAATCAATTTCTAAGTTAAAAGCAGATAAACCTTTACAATAGGACACAAGCAAACAAAATCACAATTTCAATAAGAGAGAAGGATGAGTGGGAAGACGACAAATGATCATCTGACAATAATTAGTGTTTATCCATTTTTTTTTAAGAGAGAGAAAGAAAGAAATAGATCTCAACAGATGCCAGGTTTTCCTGCCTAATAGACACAGTTTACATTTACAAATATAAGCTCCTATTGCTCTGTCCTCTCACAAGAAATTATTCATTTCACAGGAAATAGACGTTCTTTAGCTATATAAAGGAATGGCAGAATAAGCTCACCTTGTTTTTATTTTTTTCGCATTTTCTTGCATTTTCTTCAGATCTGTCTTCTTAGAGAAACTAATGCCTTAATGACTTTCTGGTAGCTGCAAGCCTTCTTTTATTTCTGCTAAATATATGAAAATGTATGCAAATTTAAATCAAGCTTAACCTAGGAGCTCTTGCAATATATTTAATGGAATTTCAAACCAATAAGGGAACTCTGATGCCGTCTTCTGTAAGTGCAAACATAATTACGCAGCTAGGTTACCTCCAAAATTATGCAATGAAAGGTCATTTTTTAACTTCACAGATTGTGCTGAGTATCTGGTGTTGCCTTTTCTCAGCTAGAGCAAATCTAAAATCTTTGCATTTCATCCCACTCTGCTTACAAGCAACGTCTTTGCGTGGGGCTGTGGAGCACAGAACTTGTCCTCCCCTAATTTATAAAAGCTCAGGAGGAGTACAAGTCTTTCCTCTAACCAAAATGTAAAAACAGTCCTGTCTTCCCAAGCTGAAAGCAAATTGAAGCTTGATGGAGATGGGGGGCAGGGGGAGGGAAGTGTGTGCCAAAACAGCCCGCCATCTCTCTCTCAGTTTCCAGGGCACACTAAATGATTTTCATTTTCTTCAACTTGTGTGGGACGGGGGTGGGGGGAGAAGTGCGTGTTGAAAACAATTTTCTTAGGGGACAGCATCGGGCGCGTTATTGGTGAATGTTCTCCTGTGTACCTATTTGGAAAGGGTCCGCTGAGCGTCTGGTGTGAGTGTGAGGGAGGGCTGCCCGCTTCAGCAAGAGTTGTCTCCGACAGAAGTTGTGGGCCACTGATAGGAGCTGACATGGAGCAGTAATAAAAAGCAAGTCTTCCAACTGACCAACTGGATTGGGAGACAAACTTCAAAATAACTGAATTTCGCCAGTATCACATTAGATTTTACTCTCCCAGAATATTCCAGTTTTTTGTGCCCTAAATCAAATTTTTCAGATGAAACCGGGCATCTCTTTCTTAGATGGTTTCTGACCTTGGTATCGAGTTTCTTATAAACGATCAAATGAAATAAATAAAACAAATCGAAATAGCTCTTATTGGAATTATAGTTTTCACTCTTACAGATCTAGGGTCCTATCGAAGAACGCCAAATGAATCTGAGAAAAATCCTTATCCACTAAGGTCTATATGACATTTAAACTGGTTATATTTTTTCTTCCTTTATTTAGGTTAATTTAAATAATCTAAAAGGAGTTTTAAAACCAGTTTGCCGCCGCGCCTTCTATCCCCCGAAACAAACACATCCCTCTTAACCTTCCCCCTCCACTACAAACACTCGCGAAGTCCGAGGGCGGGGGGGAGGGGGAAAGGGTTAACCAAATAAGCTGCCGCCACTCAGCGAGAGGCGGCCAATGGAGTCGAAAGACTGATTCACTTCCTGCTTGGGTCTCAGTGAAACTCTCCTGCTTCGTTAGCCTAATTCGGAAAGCTAGCCCGGCCTACCGCGCTGCCATTGGCTGAGCCTGCGGCTGGCCAGGCCGAGACGCACTGCGATTGGCCGCAGAGAGTGCCGGTAACTAGCTCTCGCGGCTCTGGCTCCCCCGCACCATAGATGTCAAAGGCTGAAGCTGCTCCCTTTGCCACATTATAACTAGTAGGGGATCCTCACCGACCATGGCCACAGCTGCCTCGAATCCCTACAGCATTCTCAGTTCCAGCTCCCTGGTCCATGCGGACTCTGCGGGCATGCAGCAGGGGAGTCCTTTCCGAAACCCTCAGAAACTTCTCCAAAGTGATTACTTGCAAGGAGTTCCTAGCAATGGGCATCCCCTCGGGCATCACTGGGTGACCAGTCTGAGCGACGGAGGCCCATGGTCCTCCACACTGGCCACCAACCCTCTGGACCAGCAGGACGTGAAGCCCGGGCGAGAAGATCTGCAGCTGGGCGCGATCATCCATCACCGCTCGCCGCACGTCGCCCACCACTCTCCGCATACTAACCACCCGAATGCCTGGGGGGCGAGCCCGGCTCCGAACCCGTCCATCACATCGAGCGGGCAACCCCTTAACGTGTACTCGCAGCCGGGCTTCACGGTGAGCGGCATGCTGGAGCATGGGGGGCTCACTCCACCGCCGGCCTCCGCCTCCGCACAGAGCCTACACCCAGTGCTCCGGGAACCCCCAGACCACGGCGACCTAGGGTCGCACCACTGCCAGGACCACTCGGACGAGGAGACACCAACCTCGGATGAGTTAGAACAGTTCGCCAAACAGTTCAAACAAAGAAGAATCAAGTTGGGCTTCACGCAGGCCGACGTGGGACTGGCGCTGGGCACACTCTACGGCAACGTGTTCTCGCAGACCACCATCTGCAGGTTCGAGGCCTTGCAACTGAGCTTCAAGAACATGTGCAAGCTGAAGCCGCTGCTAAACAAGTGGCTGGAGGAGGCTGATTCGTCCACGGGGAGCCCGACCAGTATTGACAAGATCGCCGCGCAGGGCCGCAAGCGCAAGAAGAGAACCTCCATTGAGGTGAGTGTCAAGGGCGTACTGGAGACGCATTTCCTCAAGTGTCCCAAGCCTGCAGCACAGGAGATTTCCTCGCTGGCAGACAGCCTGCAGTTGGAGAAAGAAGTGGTACGTGTCTGGTTCTGTAATCGAAGACAGAAAGAGAAAAGAATGACTCCACCAGGGGATCAGCAGCCACATGAGGTTTATTCGCACGCTGTGAAAACAGACACGTCCTGCCACGATCTCTGACTGCAGGAAGCAAGGAAGCCGACGGCCGCACTGGGAGCAGCGCGGATTTCTCTTTCTCTCCCACTCTCTTCTTTTCACTCTAGCTTTATTTTTTCTATCTCTCCAGCTCTCTCTATAAGCTTTATATTTTTTCTTTTTCTTTCTTTCTTTTTCTTTCTTTCTTCCTTCTTCTTCTTCTTCTTTTTTTTTTTTAACAGGGGATTCTAACTTATAGTAAGAAAGGAAACACACACTCACATACACATTCAGGCTTTTCAACGCTGATACACACTTGCATTAAGCAGTCCAGACAGGGACCTCATATCCCCTGCCACCCAGGCAACAGTTCCCTCCAACCTTTTCTGCTGATCAATACATATTGTTTACTTTGAGTAAGATTTGTTTGGTTGCTCCTCTCTAGGAAGAGCAAAGAGTGGGGTAACGTGGGGGCGTGGTGGGGAGGGGGGTGGGAAGACAGATGTGTGCCTCTGAATAACCTTTCAGCGCCTTGGTTATAGCAGCTGTATTTCAGGTGAAATCTGTTTTACAATAGACTAGTTTTGCATTTTTTAAAACTTATATAGCGTTTCTAAATGTCTGCGGTGTTTTACTACAAGCTGTACACAATATTTGTGAGATAATTTGTATCTAATCGACCACTCTACATTATTATTGCTATTATTATTATTCCTTCATTGAGCTGATGGTTTTTTAATTGCTTAGAAAAGGGAGGGGAGGCTGGGAGGAGGAGGGGGAGAGATGCCTACCCATCCACCCACCCCATCCCAAATCTGTAAGGAGAGGAGAGGATACAACGGAGAGAGTTGTTGATGATAATACTGGTGATTATATGTATATGTGTATACATATATATGTGTGTGTGTATATATTTTATATATATACACATATATATATATATATATATGAAAATTTTTTTCTGGGGGTAGAGTGCCTAGGATGGGCAGGCAGAATAGGCAAGCCGACTGGGTTTGCAAACTAGCGCGAAATAGGAGAGGCGATTTCGAAGCTTTCTGCTCTCCCTCCCGGAACTGTGGAACCTGCGCAGGCTTCCACATCGCAGATCCCGGTGTCTGAGAAGGATTCGGCGGCGGCGCCGGGCGTAAGAGGTCGGTTTGAGGAGCGGAGAGGGCTCCGCACCTATCGGGGTCTGGAATGCTTGCACTCGGAGCTCCCCGCGGGCCCCGCGCCTTACCGGGCAGACCACCAGCGCGACCCCACCTCGGCCCTTCTAGGCGAAGGACTTTGCCTTCACACGCGATTGCTTTAGCTGGAGACGAGGACCCAGAGACGCTGGCGACAGACTGGGTCAGCGCCTCCCAGTTCGGGGAGGGGTGGTGAGAGGGTGGTGGACAGGCGCTCTCTGCTCTGTGCAGCACGACAATGAATGATTGGCGAAGGTCACAGGGATTCTGGTCTAGCCACGTACCACCTCCTTTCCCATGTATATACCGCTGTCTCTGCACCTCCGACAAGCACAGCTGGTAGAAGCCCACGACGACGACGAGCTTGCTAGCGAGCGCCCGGGCGGCTGGGTTTCTGTTTTTTAATCTCTCTGTGTGTATGTGTCTCTGTGCGTGGGTGCGTGCGTGCGGGTGCAAAAGTGTGTGTGTAGATAGTTGTGTGTATCGTATTACTATTTACAAAAATCAAAAACTACAAAAAAATCTCGCTAGGCTGTGTAGAGATCCAAAAAATATGCAGTTGCTGTGGCTTTATTGCTAGCTCTTATGTCGACACGCCAGGTTCACAGGCACACCTCATTCCCAACGAGCACACGTGCGGTGCCGGCCAAGCACCCAACACCCAGCCGCTGCCTGTCAGGCCTGGCTGGGGGCTCTATAAGCCCAGGCTGGCCGCCTGGCCCGGCCTCCAGGCGCAGCTGCAGTAGACAAAGCTTCAAACTACCTAAGGACCAGAAAGCCTAGGGCCCCTTGTGGAAGATGGGCTAGTATGGGCCGCCTGGCCTCTGGTCCACCACACTGTGTCTCCCCCAGCTGCAGGTCTAAGAGCATGTGTTAATTCAAATCCCAGACCTTTTTTTCTTTTTTTTGGTCAAGCCTCTGCATTCTGTTGGTAGTGGGTTTTAGTTCTGGGATCCTTTTATTTCCACATTGAGTTCATGTTTTACAACTGTTAGGGATTTTTGTCGGTTTTTGATTTTTTTTTTCTTTTCAGTTAAGCGCTATGGTTCAAACCTGAGTTAACCCAAATATTTCTGCCGACTTTATAATTGTACAGTTTTGTATATTAAACGTTTTTGAAGTTATTAATTTAAAGAAAGATCATTTAGTTTATTCATTTAGTAACTGATGTATAATAAACGCTATTTTCATTAAGAGTTGCTTTTTCAACTATTTTATTCAAATTGCCTATTGCAGTTGCCAGCAATTATTTATTTTCAATAAATTCTGCATTGTGTTTAAAAGGAAACTCTTTCAAAGATAAGTTGGGTGTCAAAAAGAAAATTCGCTGTAATGTTTGATGTGAACAGTTTTAGTCAAGGGGTTTATATTGACGCAATATTTTATTGTTGTAAAAGATTAAAAAGGTTTAAATAAAACATTTTTCCAAAAAAATGTGTTTTTGTTTTTTGTCTCCTGGCTTTATTGTGCGGTGTGTGAAGTGAAGCGTTTAAACAGAGGCACGTTCCGGGTGAGCAACGCATCTGCTTTGCTTCAGGTTGGAAATCATTAGTCATTGTTTTGATTCTTGATTCTCTCCCTCTGACTTTTGGCCTTTTATACACTTGCACACACAGCGTGACCTGTTACCGTACCCATGCTCACGCAAAACACGCCCCAAATAGTTGAAAAAGGCGTGGGGGAAGGCTGGCGGGGCAGGGGGCTTCATTTCTGGAGGTGCCATCTTATTAACGTTTTTCGAAAGGATTGTGTCTCTCTCTAATCCAAGAGATAGACCCTTCTCTGAAACTGCCTCTCGTGAAACAGCTCAGACCTTTGCTGAGGCTGTTCTCCCGCCTCGCAGCAACCATCCCTCTTCTTCTTCCCCACACCCACCAGGGCGCCCTTCTGGTAGGTGAGCCTCCATTCCCCTGATGAAGAATGGGAAAATAACTCTACGTAAGAAGTGTTCTTAGTGCTCTCCCTGGGCCCAGAAACTCAAGTAAACTATTGTCCACTTAGTATTGCCCACTAAGGCTGAATTCTGTCCATTCCTATCTGAGTTGTAGGGGAAGAAAAAAAGATTATACAGAGACATTTGGAGGAAAAGTTCAATTTATTACTCTTCTCCCACTCCTACATACCATTTCAACTCTATTAATTTATCACAAGACTCTCCATAAAATAAGGGACAGTTACCTGTAGTGACGGCTGAGGAGTAATGTACTAAATCAAAAGCAGTTATGTTTTAAGGCTTCGTATGTAGACACATGCCTTATTCACCTTTTTTTTTAGGTGCATATCAATCGATAGACAAGACATTTAACTATAATTTTCCAACAGTAAAACCCTCCTCAATTCATACTCTGAAGTTTTTTTGTTAGACAAAGCAAAATTATTTAATCATTTTAATAGGTAATGATTATCACATGTAATGTCTTGCATTTTTCAGATTGCCTAATCATTTACAGTTGCACGGTGCACCATACATTTGGGTGTTGTGTATGAAATATGCACACGTTGTATTTATACTCATGGGCATATCTCTTTATAAATCATGCTAATTTTATAGAGATGTATCTACAAGCACAAAACCCATAGTCTTAAACATGCTGGATCTCTTGGTTCCTGTCAACTAACCACTTTCTCGTTCAATGTCTTATAAGAAATTTGAATTGATTAAAAAGTTACAGCTTTTCTTACTAAAGTACACATAAACCAATGAGTAGTATATTCTGAACTCTTTAATGGGGCCACAAGTAGATACTTTAGGAGATGCTTAAATAAATATGTAGATACAGATATCACTATTAGTACTTTTACTATGTATTACTGATATATATATTCTATACATATTTATGGAACTTGTTTCCTTTACTGCTTGTCTTTCTCTTAAAATATAATCAAGGCCTATTCGGCTTTTATGATGACCTTCTTATCAACCCTGTTTTATCATTAACATAAGATTTTCATTAAAATTCACGGGATGTTGGTGCCTCTGCCTGGGGCTTTCTTTGTACTGAGGTTGCAGCCTCCCCTTTCCTAACCAAGCCCTTTGTAAAAGCAGCAGCTTTGGCCTCAGTTTCTCTCAGGCCTTTGCAGCAGTGGCTCTCTCTCCGGTAATAAGAATTGGTGAGTTCAAAAGGAACAATAATATTTAACAATATCTAATAGGGTGAAGGCAAAAAAGTTTCATCCCCATCACCTGATCAGAGCAATAGAAAATGAAGAGATTGTGGAGGGGGTGGGATGTGAAGAGAGTAAGTAGGTGCTACAGATATGTAAACAAAGTCAAGTATGTGAATAAAGTAAACATATGTGTGCAGACATAGATTGATTGTATGACTGTTGCTCTCTGCGTGCATAACAAAAGGGAAATAGATTACTAAACTCCAGCATATATCTTTCCAACAATAAAAGAAGAGAAATATTATGCCTGGAAATTGGTCTCTTATCTTTAAAAAGAAAAGGGTAGGGGAAACTATTGCCTAAATTAGTACATGAGCAGTGTTTGTCTTTAATAAAATCAAACACTGTTCCCTTGGAAGTATTTAGCATTCAGATATTTTCCTTGCTCCCAAGTCAGGATACTGTTGTTGCTTTAATTGCCTGTAGGTTGTAAGTAGAGACATATATTTCTGTTTTTATTTAAAATGCTTTTTTAGTAAGAAGGGAGAAAATGGTTAGAAGTTAAAACATAGTTTTGCAAAGAAAAGAATGCATTTTTCCACCTGTGAGATCTTTTTAAAAACCCATATGGAACCTCAGAATTGTGGAAATTATTTCTATGATTTGGTGTTTAAAAATCCCAACATGTGACCCTTTCAAAAAAGTCTTGAAAGGAAGAAAAAGTAACAGTGCAAAATAATACCATGTGAATTGATATCGCTCACACTCATCCATTCTATAAAATAAAAGGATAGACCATTCTTTATACATGCCCCTAGATACTAGTTTTAAAAATAGTAATCCTCCAACTTACTTACTTACAAATGTTAATTTTTAAAGCATTAAGAAAAGTGAGTATAAAATATATTTGAAATCAATTAAGGTTTTTTTTAGAAGATGAAATAAATGTACCATTTTTTAAGAGCGCTGCTGATGGAACATTTCCAAAATTAGGGGATTATTTAAAAGAATACAGTCATGAAAACAAAATACAGTTAACTTCTGCTACCTCTAAAATGTTGGGGGTAGATGGATCGTATACAAGGACCTATATTATTGTTCCTGTAAAGAGAATCCACAAAATTAAACCCTTTCCAGTGCTTTCCAGTGCAAAACACATTAGATCACTGTGCTTTCTATCATAAATATGAATATAGAACTAATACCTATTCACATATCTAACTCACTAGCTAGAACACTGGGTTCTCTTTACAACACTATTTGTTATCAAGGGAGATTTAGTATATAACGTGGGTTCATCTTGGATGCCTTCCAAGGGCGCTTGTTTACTCAACTATCAAAAGAGCCTTATTATGAGGTGACTTTACTCTCTAAGGGAGGGAATCACAGGACAGCTTGCTTTTGGGTGAAACTCTAAAGTATTTAATATAGTATGTGTGTAGACACATACCCACAATTGTAAACATACTCCCTCTCACCTCCCCCTCTCTCTAGCCCTGCACTTTGAACACACACAGGGTGATTTAACAGAAAGAAGACTGACCTCAAAGACAAGAAAGAGATCAACACATTGACCAATTCATTAGGTATATGTTTTTTAATCTCTCCATCTACTCAAAATGTGTCCACATTATTCTGGTATAGCCAATTGAAAAGAGAAAAAAATTCACTCTATCAAACTTGTTTTATCTATATAATGTCAAAAAACCTAGTTTGAGTGATCCTGTCCAAACTGACACACGTACACACACTGAGTTGACTGCTTGCATTGTCGTCCTGTAAACAATGTCTGTTATATTAGCATAAATTCTTGGGAAGAAAGGGTGGTCACATAAACATTTTTAATATTGATTGCTTCTCATCTTTCCCGGTTATTTTTCATATACTAGAGACTCTTATTATAATGTGGCTGATTATCTCCCAGGTTTGACCAGACCAGAGACCCGTCTTTGCTCTGCCCCCTTTTCACAGACATGGAAAAGCCTGTTATAAAAATGAGCTTGTAAAGTTGGTCTTAGTATCCCCCCACCAGACCAATATTAAAAAGAGGTTTGTTCCACAGAAATCATATCTGGTGAAAGATTTTCTCTTCCATAATACTTGCAATCTGAGCACAGAAAACCACAAACATACCCATACCACCTGCTAAGATCATTGCTTGATGTCATATTTTTAAAGCACGGAAAAAAGAGGGCTATGGACCAGGGTCAATAGTTTATTGGGCTTCAAATCGAACATGATTCCAAACTGCAGAAAAAAGCCATCTGGATGGACTCGTGCACAGAGGAGTATTATTCTTCTTAATGTTTTACTATTCATAGTCTACCTGTGGACGTGTTGGTAGTATTCATGTTTAATTAACATCTGTATCTGTTTTTCTTCTTTGTTGCCACAGGAGCACATGTATATATGCATGTAGAAAAGGTCAGAATCAAGGACAGAGGTCTATCTTGAACCTATGGAGGCCTAGAAAAATAACAGGAAAAAAAATCAGATTTGTGAGATCTATTGGCAAAATGAGGGACTGTGTCTGTTCGGAACAGTGCACAATAGCCACTGTTAAGGGTTAGAGATTCCCTTGCTCAACAGTTAACAGCAATTTCCTACAAATGAATTCCATTCATCACAGGATGAAGAGCTTCCTATGGAGGAATGTGTTTAACCGAAAATTCTGAGCCTTTGTGGTGAGAGTGGTTGAAATGCTAGATAAACAAAATTTCCTTAATCATCTTCATTTTCCATGTTATATCCTGGGAGAGAAAACCTAAACTTCTACAGATTTCACATTAAAAGTGAAACCAAAGTAGTATTTCAAAGTAGCTCTTTCATCCACCCTGGGTCCTCCGTCCACCACTTTCCATGGATGAATGGACGGTGTTGGCTCTATAGGTGCTCCTCACTGGCCTCCTTAGGGCAAGTCTAAGGAAGTTGGCACAGAAGGGATTGCAGGACGAAGGGACTGCTGTCCACCCTGAGAGCTCCAGCCTCTCATCTACAGTGGCAGTTCAAGTCCTATCTTCTTTTCCACCCCTTAGTGCTCTGTTTTTGCATGTCTTGGCTTGATGTCTTCTGTTGAATTAGAAAACTAACTAGTTTTCTTTTCAATGGATTAAAAACGTCTACAAGTAGATAATTTCAAAATTTCTGATTTGAAGTAATTTTATTTTCTGGAGCTTTCTGTAGGCATCTGATTTGCACTTTGTACTATGTTTATGCATGATTTAAAGAACTTGCAAGTAGAAGAATTTAAAATAAAGGCAATAATAATCTTTTAAATTTATGCACTACCTGTCCTCTGGAAAAATCCCTAGGCACTTTAAAAATGATGTATATACTATACCCTGCAACAGCCAATATGCAAATCACAACAAAATGACCACTTCACGCCACATAAAATGACCACACTCAGTCCAGGCAAAAACTCATTAATATCAATAGGAGTTCTGTGCACAATTGAAGGGCAGTATATGCCATGGGTCTCATTCATTGCTGTGTGAGAGTATGAAAGTACATGGGCTCACACTGCAGAGAAATAAAGTCTTAAATTTTAAACTCATCTTATATAGGAGGAAAAAACACAAAATCAATTCACAAACATTTGATAATTGTTGATTAAATTTGTCTTTGAGCCTTTCGGAGAAAAATGGGTTATTTGGTAACTGAAAGGCCATTGATACTCAAAAAAAATTGTTCATTTAAGATACGTAATATTATAAACTAAAATTGTTACAACATCTGTAGAAAAAGGCTTAAGTGGAAAAGTAGTCAATTTTAATATCACAGTCCCTTGGCTGCTTCTAATTATATGTATATTACACACGCACACACAGTTAGAACACACGTTCTTCACTAATTATTTCAAAAGTAACCATTGAAACTGTTCTTAAGCTAATAATCACCATGCCAGTAACTTCCCTCACCCTCCAGTAACACCACCCACATTTCAGTCTGTGTTTTGTGAAAATGACCAAGCTGTTCAGATGAAGAGGAGTAGATTTGTTATGTTTTAAATATATCAAGGCAAAGGGGACTTTCAGGGTAGAGACTCTTAATACTTTAATAGAGAATAATTTATTTTCTGGTTCACTTTTAACCCTTTTGAAAATGAGAAATGTGATACAAATGGTGACTCCTCCTTAGCAAAAGCAGTGCAAACTATACTATCATTACCTTCTGATAGTATACAAGCATTTTTTTTTTTATTTTCCTGCAAAACACATAAAAAAGTCAACCTACCTGCAATGAAGCTGGGCATTTACTGGAAAATGTTTGTTGCTCTAAATTCTTTGTGTCTGCCCTGACCCTGTTCCATGCCTCTGGCTGTCAGAATTGTTCAGCACCTGCTCAAAGCTCAATGTCAAATTAAAAAGTGACAAGAATGGTGCAGCATAATAATAGCTTAAAGCTGTTCTCCACCTTTCTACATACAAACGTATGAATTTCAAAAAACAGTAATTTTTTTAGCTAGGTAAATATGTTCAGATTTTATTTATAAGTTGGTAGAATAAAAATAGCAATAGCATGCAATTTAACAAACATATTCATTGAGTGCATACTACTTGCAAGGCATCGTTGGGGTGGAGTGTGAAAAGTGTGGAGTAAGTTATGGACCTTGCTCTGAGGAGCTAACAGTCCCTAGGGAAAATAAAAATAAGATCGAAATCTACACAACTAACTTAATTAAATCGAGCTGGAGATTGGTACTATTGCCAAATTGAGAGCCACTATTCTATTTTCATTGTTACTTATTTATAATACACTTTCATACTCAAACACAACATTTATCGGTGCTATGTTGATAATACTGTGCATCTTTGTTGAACCCCAGGTAGATACAATTGTTAGTTGATTTATATGTATAGACACTAAAAGTCATAGCATTATTTGCCAATTCCTAAAACTGAATTCAGCTCTGATAAGCTTTAATTATTTTTGTAAGGAAATTTTTAAAAAGGAATAAAGTCTGGAAGGATAAATACAGTACAAGCTTCCTAAACTCACTTCATGTTCCTCCCCTTCACACTTTGAAAACTTGTGATAAATGATAGGTAACATGAGTGATGCAAAATGTTTCCCTCCCCTTGTTTTCATCTCATCCTTGATTAGAGGATTAGTCTTTCTCACAGTTCTGCAACTAGTAACTTGTGCTTGAGTTAAGGAGGAGTGAAAGTCTCACCAGTCGGTGCTGAGAATCATACTCCAAAACACGGAGATTCTGTGCAATTCTTCCACTCCCACTATGAATTTCACTGTATGAGATTTATGACATGGTAAAAACACTAGGCAAAGAAGAGCATGAAAAATACATTTCCAGACCAGAAATTCCTGTTGGAAACTTTAAGAGTATTGTGACTTAAACAAGGAAGAAAAAAACCCCCACAAGCCTGGCAAGCATTTTTTGTAATCAAATTGTTCCCAGCTGAAAGCCAGCCTCATTGAGATTTTCTGTAGTGCTTTTCTGGTGACTAGCAATGGATGAAATCATTTCTATGAATTGAGAAACCTGTGGGGAAATGGCACTGATGTATAAAGTGTGACTGTTTAGTTGACTTGTTAGGATGATTTTCGGAGCTTGAAGAAACCTGAATCTCTAACGAAAACTTATTAAGTGTGGAATGCATTCTGTCTTTTTTTTTCTTTTTTATGTATTTTTCCCCTTTTCCAAATGCATTCAACAAAGTGACGCTTATAGCACTATTTCAAAGTTTCCAATTATTTTGGGCGAAACATGGTCAGTGTGAAATATGTCCCCTACCACTGATAAAAGAAATAATCAGAAGAATAAGAAAATCATTCTCAATGAGCCTACATTTGCACTCTTAAATAAGCACTGAGTACTGGGGGCCGGGAGCATGCTTGTCTTAGGAGAAAGGGCTAGAAACACAGTGGACAATCTCATGACCCTGCTGTCTTCCTAGCTAAGCCTTCTAGGACAGACTGCCATTGGTGTCGGTCATGCTCTTCTGGGAACAGAGATAAACTTTGGGTAGAGTCACATAAGTGCAATAATGAACAGTGTTCCAATGGGACCATAATTGACTGAACAAATGCATTTTGAGTTTGTCAAAAACCAGCCTAGATGTATCTGTCAATATATCTTGGTTGTATTATTGTAGCAGTTTTTCAAGATGTTACCATTAGGTGAAGCTGGTTAAAGGGTACACTGATCTTTCTTTATTATTCCTTACAACTTCATGTGAATCTACAGTTATCTTCATAACATTTTTAACTTCAAAAACCAAGGCACAATTTTAACAATTGAAAGAACAGCTAGAACAAATTATTTTCCTGTCATTCAGTAATTTTCATGACTTTAAATGTTGACCTTTCATTTTTTCGGAGTTTTTCTTTTTGCGGGGTGAAGGGAGGTATTGGAGGAAGCAGTGTCTGAATAAAACCAGCCGGTTCTGAGTTCTTCCCAAACTAGGGATAAGCTCCTGTCTCTGTGCTTATACGGCCCTCAAACCCACATTCCAACTCTGGAAACCATGGTTATCTACCTGGGATGCTTTTTGGTTGGTTTATAGTCTGCTCTTAGCTGATAAGATTGCTTATAAAACCAGTCACAGCTCCAACCCAGGGAAAGGCAGTGCAATTAAATGGGTATGCAAGAAATAATTCCTAAAAAACTAAGTATGAACTTCCTGGAGAGATATGGTTTTAGTGATTCAAGAACCATTTAGTAACTCAACAAACATTTATGGAGTACCCGCCACATGCCAGAATTTTAAAATCAGTACAGCTTTTGGGTTTGGAATTCCAGGTCTGCAGCTTAAGTATGTGTGGAACATTGAGTAAGTCCCTTAACTTCCGTGTCTAATTTTCTCATCTATAAAATGGGAATAATAATATACTTATCTACTAGGTTTTTGTGAAAATTAAAAATTGCAATCCATGCAAAATGCTTAACTTACTGCCTGACACCTAGTAGGTTCTCATTTGATATTAACTCTTAATGCTCTGCTCATTTCTCCACCTTTTCTATGTTCTATATTATAAGAAACATTGCAATATGGTTGAAATCTATCTAAAAAGATTGGAAAGGAAATTTCTTTTTTAGTATTGACTACTGCAGTGCTTCACAACATCTTTTTCCCCCCACTGCAATGCAGTCATGTGTTGCATAACAACATTTCAGTCAACAACAGACTGCATGTACAATGGTGATCCCATCCGATTAGTACCATATAGCCTAGGTGTGTAATAGGTTACACCATCTAGGTTTGTATAAGTACACTCTACAATGTCTTCACAATGACAAAATCTCCTAATGATGCCTTGCTCAGAACTTATTCTGTCAGTGAGCGACACAAGACTATACACATGACAGTTGACATTTATATGAGCAACACACTCAAGGTTCTTTTATCAGGGTTCTGTGCAATTCCCTGGACATTAATTGTAATGCAGGAGCTTGAGAATGAGATCATCAAGACAACCTGGAATCTGTTTTGATTTATTTTTCTAAAAGGCAAATAATTCACACACTTTGATATCGCAACTACCTTTAGTAACACATTCTTTGTGACACACCTCACAACACATTGAAACACAATGGAGCATTGCGACACCAACTTTGAAAACTGCGCATGCAGGGATGTCCTTGGATTTCCTAACCTAAAGCATAGGCAAATAGTACTACTATTTTTTTGGCATAAGGATTTTAATCATAAATATGCCTCATTCCCATTGAGGAAGAGAATTCAAAAGTAATTCCACTATAATAATGTAGGAATTCCTAGAAAAGAGGATTATCTCCTTTGTGTTCACCATCACTTAAAAAAAAGGATTCATATTATCCTATTTCTGTATCCATTTTTAACTTAAATGCAAGAAAGTTTTCCTGAAATTGTGAAACCTTGTATATTCTAGATAAAAGAATACCTTTGACCTTTTCAGGGTTTGTGCAGTTCGATTCTCTATCTGTTCCTATTTCTCCTGTTTGCAGTCTCAGTAACCTGTAGGAATAAAGCAGTATGAGCAGCCAATCAAAATGCAGAATATTGAAAAGGTTAAAGTCTGTGTTTATGAGTCTATTAAATGTTTATACTCTTTCACAGACTGCACCAGGCATTAAAACTATTGTACTGCACTCTGGTAATAAATATTGCAACAAGAAATAAGTGGGCAAAAACAATTCCATTCTTAAGGCAAAATTTGTAATGAGACGATAAAATAGCATAATAGCAAAATAGCAAAATAGCAAATATTCATTTGTTTCCATGACAATAACTACAAGAAAAATGGAAAATAGTACAAACTTAAATACTGGTTCTGGTGGAGACAGGAATTGTTAAAGACTTGTGATAAACTCAAAGAGTCTAGTCCTTAGAGTGACAATTTACCTTTGATGGTTTGGAGAAAAATGAAGAACTTCTGAACTTCCATAAATGTATAACCGTGAGCCAACGGACTCCTTTCTAGCCTTTCAAGCCAAAGACTGATAACTGAAGTGATTTTCATTTGTCAGGTAACCAGTATAGCTGCATGTGCTATTATTTACGTGTCTGGTTTATATTTGAAACATATTTTAGTTGCCTGGATAATATCTTGAAGCGTCTAGAGTTTCATAGCATAACTGTATCTTATATAAAAACCTGTTGTTTTTGTCTGATCATTTGGTCAGATAGTAGTCATCATAAGGGAGGAAAATTCTCCTTCTGTGTATTATCCTCATCCAAATTAACTGTATTTAGCATTTCTCCTTCAAGAAAGGCTAAAATATCTTGGTGTAAATCACACAGACTACTAGATGTCAGCTGCAGTCATACTGGCCTTGGTTAAAATATATTAATCCACTTCTTTGTTTTGAAATTGAATTTAGTAAGATTTCCCAATATTACTATAAATCCTAGCAAAGCCAGCAATAGAACACTCCTGTCACAAGTGAGATTTCTTCTACCAGAGAGGGATGAAGGGGCGTTTTAGGTTCTCTGGAACCGTGATTTCTATCATATAAAGCTAATGAGAAATATCTGTTAGCAGTTTGACAACACCCACATTTAAAATTATATCATTTTGAGAGTCATCTTTGCTATCTTCTTTCAATTGTGGAAAAAATTAAGTACGTACTGAGCACCTAACACAATTTAAGATCTAGTGATTAATACATAATTTCATTTGAAAGATAGCATTCTAAGCTGCTTTTGGATTATATAAGTCTTCCTCTGTTTCCAGCAGCTTTGGAGAAAGCAACCACTCAAAATAGAAGTTGAAAAGAAAATAAAAATGAATCTATGACTTTACTAATCACCTAATTTTAACACACAGTGGTTTTCTAGAATCCTTCCAAGTCTAGATACTTTTTTTTAATAGAATAATATTTAGTATATGGAATAGGTGAATAACAAAGCTTTCATAGTAAAGGCTTCTAGGTTTCCCTGCAAAACATTTTGAAGAGGGTAAAATTCATCTTAGGCACTTACCTCTGGGCTTCTTGCACAGTTACTTTTGGCTGCCCAAGTTCTCTTGCACCCTACTACGCCCTAACTAGCACCTAAATGTTTCTTCTTCTTTCCTCTCCACTTTATTGGAAGACCGTTCCCTCATTGGATTTATTCACATTCTTTGGATCTGATACTCTATTAGCATTTTTTCCCATTTTAAAAGAGGATTGTCTATATCTTTCTGCACTTGCCCCACAAGCCCACCTGCTCTCTAATTAAGAATAGTCACAGAAAAGGTCCCTATTTTCTCCATTTTAATATCAGATGCTAGTCAGAGAGTTGTGGCTTTAATGAAATCACACTTACCTTATATTTCTTGTATAAGTGACAATAACAGTTTGTGCTTATATAGCACTTATTATGTATCATTATTCTAAGTACTTTGCATATATTAACTCATTTAATACTCATAATAATCCTAAGATATAGGTATTATTATTTATATCTTCGTTTTACAGATGAGGAAACTTAAGTCAGAAATATTGTGGAAATTTCCTAAGGTCATACAGCTAATGAATGCTAAAGTGAGCTTCAAACTTGTACATCTGGCTCTAGACTGTGTGCTCTTAACTAGTGTACTACACTGCCTCCCTGCAGTAAGTGTACCCACACAAACTGTTTGATTTTAGTCCTCAACTGTCCCTGCTGTTTTTTTTCTTTGAGTGGTGGTGTTTCATTCATATGTGCATATTGTGTGTGTGTGTTTCCCATAATAGGGTATCCTGTTTCCAGGATCGATAAATGAGGTAATGAATTAAAAATTAGAAACTTCCATTGCCCAAGACCCATGATGATAGTCAAAGCCTAAAAGTTGGAGGTTTCCCATAACCTATTTGTGTTATATCTTTAATTTAACAAATTTAAAGTTTTCATTTGAATTTATAGATTTGGAAAATGCAAATATTACATTTAATAAATTACTTTTTATCTCTCTAATAATGATTGAGTAAATACAATATAATTTTATTTTGTTACAGAATTATTTTCATCTTATGATCAAATGCTAAAACAATAGTTCAGTTATCTGTCTTAGATTAAATAGTCACTACTAGACCCTGAAGTCAGGAACTGTGCCTTATTTCCCCAGAACTTAGAAGTGTGGCTGAGTCAAAATAGATACACATAATAGATGTTCAATAAGTAAATTGAATGAGACAATAATAAAAACTAGCAGCAATGATCACCTACCAAGAATTAGGTACTATGCAACATGCTTTAGATATATTATATTGAATCCTTCAACAACCCAAATATAAGATGGGTATCAATATCTTCATTTTACAAATTGGAAAATTGATGTTCAAAGGGCTTAATTTCTATGTACAAATTATTGGTTGTTATTTACAGAGTCATCATTCAAACCTACGTTATATTCCTAAGTTTATGTGCTTCTCATGACATTATTTTGCAAGGATGAGTGAATGGCTAGATGGTCAATTTTACTCCTTCTGGATGAGCAGAAATTTTGACCCAGCTTCTTATCTCAGTTCTGAGTTCAAAATAGTTCTTAGCTCCAAAGAAATATGAAGATGAAAGGAGAAAGAACAAAGGTAAAGAGGGAAATAAAACAGATGAAGGGAATGAACAGCTATGTATTCCTATAGCATGTTATCCATAACTCTATTCATGCTGTATTATAATAGGTTATTTACTTCTGTGTCTCTTCAACTATACTGTGAGCTCCCACAGGACAGGGAAAGTGTTTTTTATTCATAGTATTGCCTACCACAGGCTCTGGTACCTAGTAATGGTCAAAATATGTTTGTGGAATAAATGAGAAGAGAAATTGAGAGGAAAAGAAGGATAGGAGGCAAGACAAGAACAACTCTGGAGCAAAGAATTGGAATGGAAACAAAAGTGTACCTGACAGGCTCACAAACTCAAATCCTTGCAGGCCAACACAAGTAATTTAAGAGAGTGATGCAGGGTGGGCATTAGACAGTAGGGAGTAGCAATGACTGAGGTGAACTGGAGAGTGCATGCTCTTTCTCAAGGCATTTATGTAAAAGAGAAAATTAAAACTAGATATTGGTTAAACAAATTGTGCTTATGGACTAGATTTGCCTAAGGAGGGGGACAGTGTAAAACTCTGGCCCCCAGTGACTTAAATATAAGTAGAAATAGATGCCAAAACATCAGTTAGCCATCATTTGGACATGTCTGCAATTTTTCACATTTACCAAATGTTTCTTGAGTGTCTGCTATGTGCAGATATTGGGTTAGGGCCTGGAGAAAAAATGGTAATCTGCCCTCGTAGTCTATTAGAGGAGGTACACAAACAAGGCAAACAGGTCTATCCTCACACAGTTTATAGTCTAGGAGACACAAAGGCCTTACTAACATCGTGTTCAAAAGTTTGTCTTTAACAATATGTTGCCTCCAGGAAACATATCTCAGCTCCAATGATAAACACAGGCTCATAGTGAAGGGGTGGAAGATGATACTCCAAGCTAATGACAAACAAAACAAAGCAGGTGCCACAATACTTATAACAGACAAAGTAGACTTCAAGATAAGACAGATAAAGAGAGACAAAGAGGGGCAGTATATAATGATCAAAGGGACACTCCATCAAGAAGAAATAATGCTTATAAATATCTATGCAACCAACACAAGAGCACCAAAGTTCAAAAAACAACTATTAACAAACCTAAAAGAAGATATTAATAATAACACAATAATAGTAGGGGACCTCAACACTCCACTCACATCCAGACAGATAATCAACAAGGAAACGGTGGAATTGAATGAAAATCTAAACCAGTTGGACTTAATAGACATATATAGAACATTCCATCCAAAAGCAGCAGAATACACATTCTTCTCAAGTGCACATGGAGCACTCTCAAGGATAGACCATATGGTGGGAAACAAGGCAAGCCTCTATAAATTTAAGAAAATTGAAATAATAACAAGCAACTTTTCTGATCATAATGCTATAAAGCTAGAACTTAATTACGAGAAAAAAGCTGATAAAGGGACAAAGATGTGGAGACTAAACAACATGCTATTGAACAAGCAATGGATCATTGAAGACATGAAAGAAGAAATCAAAAAATATCTGGAGACAAATGAAAATGATATCATACCATACCAACTCATACGGGATGCAGCAAAAGCTGTATTAAGAGGGAAATTCATCGCAATACAGGCACACCTTAACAAACAAGAAAAATCCCAAATAAGCAATCTCAAATTACACCTAACTGAAGTGGAAAAAGAAGAACAAACAAAGCCCAAAGCCAGCAGAAGGAGAGAAATAATAAAAATCAGAGCAGAAATAAATGCTACTGAAACAAAAAAGGCAGTAGAAAGGATCAGTGAAAGAAAGAGCTAGTTCTTTGAGAAGATAAATAAAATTGACAAACCCCTAGCCAGCCTTACAAAGAAAAAAAGAGAGAAAGCTCAAATAAACAAAATCAGAAATGAAAGAGGAGAAATAGCAACAGACTCCACAGAAATACAATGGGTTATCAGAGAATACTACGAAAAATTACATGCCAACAAAATGGATAATCTAGAGGAAACGGATAAATTCTTAGACTCTTACAACCTCCCAAAGCTGAATCAAGAAGAAACAGACGATCTGAACAGACCAATCACAAGGAAAGAGATTGAAAGAATAATCAAAAGTATCCCAAAGAATAAAACCCCAGGACCAGACCAGCTTCCCTGGGGAATTCTGCCAAGCTTTGAGAGAGGATTTAATACCTATATTTCTCAAGCTATTCCAAAAAATTAGGGAAAATGGAACACTTCCTAACACATTCCACGAGGCTAACATCACTCTGACACCAAAGCCTGACAAGGACAGCACAAAAAAGGAGAACTACAGGCCAATATCGTGGATGAACATAAATGCAAAAATCCTCAACAAAATTTTGGCAACCCGAATTCAGCAATACATCAAAAAGATCATACATCACGATCAAGCAGAATTTATATCAGCGACACAGGGATGCTTCAACATCTGCAAATCAATCAACATGATACACCACATCAACAAATTGAGGAATAAAAACAATATGATCATCTCAATAAATGGCAGACAGAGCATTTGACAAAATCCAACAGCCATTTATCATAAAAACTCTTAAGAAAATGAGGATAGAAGGAAATTTCCTCAACATAATAAAGGCCATATATGACAAACCCACAGCCAACATCATACCTAATGGGCAAAAACTGAACACCATACCCCTGAGAACAGGAACAAGACAAGGATGCCCACTATCACCACTCTTATTCAACATAGTACTGGAGGATTTGGCCAGAGCAATTAGGCAAGAGAAAGGAATAAAAGGAATCCAAACAGGGAGTGAAGAAGTGAAACTCTCACTATTTGCAGATGACATGATCTATATATAGAAAACTCCAAAGAATCCATCGGAAAACTGATAGAAATAATTAATAATTACAGTAAAGTTGCAGGGTACAAAATCAACTTACAAAAGTCAGTTGCTTTTCTACACTTCAATAACGAATTTACAGAAAGAGAACTCAAGAATACAATTCCATTTACAATCGCAACTAAAAGAATAAAGTACCTAGGAATAAATTTAACCAAGGAGGTGAAGGACTTATACAATGAAAACTATAAGCCATTACTGAAAGAAATTGATAATGACCTAAAGATATGGAAAGAGACTCCATGCACATTGATTGGAAGAATAAACATAGTTAAAATGTCCATACCACCCAAAGCAATCTACAGATTCAATGCAATCCCAATCAGAATCCCAATGACATTCTTCATGGAAATAGAGGAAAGAATCCTAACATTCATGTGGGGCAACCAAAGACCCCGAATTGGTAAGGAAATCCTGAGAAAAAAGAACAAAGCTGGAGGTATCACAATCCCTGACTTCAAAATGTACTACAAAGCCATAGTGACCAAAACCGCATGATACTGGTACAAAAGCAAGCACATAGATCAGTGGGAAAGAACTGAAAGCACAGAAATAAGTCCGCACATCTACAGACAGCTAATCTTCGACAAAGGTGCAAAGAACATACAATGGAGAAAAGATAGTCTTTTCAATAAATGGTGTTGGGAAAACTGGACAGCCACATGCAAAAGAATGAAGGCAGACCATTATCTCACACCATACACAAAAATAAACTCAAAGTGGATCAAAGCCTTGAAGATAAGTCCTGAAACCATAAAACTCCTGGAAGATAATATAGGTAGTACATTCTTTGACATTGACCTAAAAAGGGTCTTTTAGAATACCGTGTCTTCTCAGACAGGGGAAACAAGAAAAAATAAACAAGTGGGAGTTCATCAGACTAAAGAGCTTCTGCAAGGCATACGAAACTAGAATCAAAACAAAGGAGACCACCCAACAACTGGGAGAAAATATTTGCAAATCATATATCTGACAAGGGGTTAATCTCCACAACACATACAGCACTCACACAACTGAACAATAAAGAATCAAACAACCCGATAAAAAAATGGGCAGGGGATATGAACAGACATTTTTCCGAAGAAGATATACAGATGGCCAATAAACACATGAAAAGGTGTTCAACATCACTACTCATCATGGAAATGCAAATCAAAACTACACTAAGATACCAACTTACACCTGTTTAAATGGCTATAATCATTAAGACTAAAAATAATAAATGTTGGAGAGGATGTGGAGAAAAGGGAACCCTTATATACTGCTGGTGGGAATGCAAACTGGTGCAACCACTATGGAAAAAAGTATGAAGCTTCCTCAAAAAACTAAAAATAGAACCACCATATGACCCAGCTACCCCACTAGATATCTACCCTAACAACTTGAAATCAACAATCCAAAGTACCATATGCACCCCTGTGTTCATTGCAGCACTATTCACAATAGCCAAGACATGGAAACAATCCAAGTGCCCACTGACTGACGGTCGGATAAAGAAGATGTGGTATATATATAGAGTGGAATACTACTCAGCCATAAAAATAAATTCATCCCATTTTCAATAACATGGAAGGATCTAGAGGGAATTATGCTAAGCAAAATAAGCAAGACTGAGAAAAACAAACACCAAATAATTTCACTCATATGTGGAATATAAACAAACACATAGACAAAGCAAACAGTTCAGTGGTTACCAGGGGAAGGGGGATGGGGGGTGGGTACAGGGGTGAAGGGGAGCACTCATGTGATGACAGGCAAGAAATAATGTACAACTGAAATCTCACATCAGTGTAAACTATTATGAACTCAACAACAAAAAAAAGTTTGTCTTTAGCATCTTCCTTTCTCTCTCCACCTCCCCACTCTAGACCGTCATTCCCCCATCGTCTTCCAGGCTCATACTTACTCTTGGCTATCCCAAATTCCTTTCTGGGCCTTCCTTTCTCAGAAGTGCTTGAATTTATCTTTCAGTCCAGCTCTTCTTAATCAAGAATTTGGGGGTATTCTTACCTGAGAATAAAAATGTTTGACCATATGAATAAATTAATTCAGGCTAAATATATGAATGACATCACTGTGCTAAGTTGAGAGCCTGAATTTTGCATTTTGTTGCCTCTTTTCCATAACAATGACTTGTAAGTAGTAGCAGCTCAATAAATACTTGTCTAAACTCTAAGGTCTTTAAAAACATTTCTCTCTCCTGGCCTATTTACATTTTAAAAGAAGAGCAAATAAATTGAAAAAATAATTGAATGTATTCCATTTCCAGGAGAGTCTCCTGGTACTGTTAACAGCCTCCATGAATGTTGGGGGTTATGGACAGAATTACAGGGATGGTTCAGAATTACATGATAACATACCCTTTAATAACCCAAAAGCTTTAGAACTGCTTGCAATTACAGATTGGTTGTCACATTGATCAAGATTTTAGATTAAATCTGTGAAGGGACAAGTAACAAAAGCAACTTTTGTTTCTGACATTTAAAAGTTACATTTTAAAGAAGCCCATGGCTTCTCAAGTGTCTGCTTTTTCTCGTCTGTGCTGGATTTGACATTTTAAATATTTTCAAATCCTCTAAATGACATGGCAAATAGATTTTATTCAATATCAAAAGGAGGGATAAAATAAGCAAAATAAGAATTTTGATTTTCCATTCAAAGTTTTCAATATCTCTTTATAGTTTTATAAAATCATAAATCCTGGAGCAATAAACAAATATAGGGAAAGTTCCAATGGAAATAAGTTCTAAGTAGAGATCACTCCATCTCTCTCTTTCTCCTGTAAGTGTATACACTATATTGCTTTCACTTTACTCAAGGAACCTATGCATGAGTTTGGGCAGTCTACTATCCTTAAATTAATAATGGGCTTTGAAAGCTGCTGCTTTAGGCCACTGTGGTTTCTTTTATTTCATTTTAAACATATTTTGTAAAGAGACAACCTCTAATATACTATCTTTAAATATTAGCTTTGTTACATGTGTATATGTCTTATCTCAGCAAAACTGTACGTTCCTTGAAGGCAGAAACAGTCTATTTCATCTCAGTATCTTGCACAGCACATAGCACAGTGATTCAAAAAAGTGATAAATAAATACTGATATATATAAATAAATGTTTGTTGATATATAGTCATAATTGTTGTCTCATATATTAAATGATAAACACACAGTATGTGTAAGCCATCCTAAGACTCAATGTGCTAAAGAGGTCTTCCTGTTCTGGGGTGTACATTTTTGCTTTTGCAATTGGCTCCTTGTGTGCATAATTAGACACTTACTAACATAGTTGCCTACTTGCCTTTTTTTAGGATATTCAGGTGTGCTTTTGGGACCCATAACTAGTTTCAGCTGAAAAATAAGTGCCAAAAAAAATATAGATCCCTTGATAATTTGGCTCTTGATATTCTAACACTCACAGCCGTCAAACTTCTTTAAAATATTCCCGCATCTCCATTGTCATAAATTTTACAGAAGTTTGAAAAAGATTATTTGTTCTAAAATGCAATTGTAGCATGTAAGTGAAAAAGAAAACAGGGAGAAAAATATCTTGAAAACAATTTCTGCAGAAAGTCTATCAAGGAACATTGCAAAACTCAAAGTAGGTGAGGAAAATCCCCATTTTATAAACCACTTTTCTACAGAAAATTCCTATTTGAGTGAACTCACATTTTGTACAGTATTAGGACAAATTGTGCAAGATGAAATCAGGAGCCCAGTGGGGATTATCAGCCCACCTGATGTTTCACATAATGGAGCCTTATCAAAAGAAAAGATACAATTTGGTATTTGGTTTTTTGCTATTGAGTTGTAGGAGTTTCTTATATATCTTGGATATTAACCCTTAATCAGACATAGTTTGCAAATACTTTCTCTCATTCTGTAGGATGCCTTTCACTTTGCTAATTGTTTCCTTTGCTGTTCAGCAGATTTTCAGTTTGTGAAGTCCCATTTGTCTATTTTTGTTTTTGTTGCCTGCTTTTCGGGGGCTCACATCTAAGAAACTATTGCCGAGGCCAATATCAAGAAGCTTTATCCCAGTTTTCTTTTAGAAGATTTACAGTTTCAGGTCTTATGTTTAAGTCTTTAATCCATTCTGAGTTGATTTTAGTGTATGGTGTAAGATAGGGATCCAATTTCATTCTTTAGAGTGTGGTTATCCAGTTTTCCCAACACCATTTATTGAAGAAACTATCCTTTCCTAGTGTGTTATCGCCCCCCTTGTCAAACATCAGTTTACCATAAATGTGTGGATTTATTTCTGAGCTCTCTATTTTGTTCTCTTGGTTGATATGTCTGTTTTTATGTTAGTACCATACTGTTTTCATTACTGTAGCTTTGTAATATATTTTGAAATCAACAAGTGTGCTGTCTCCTGCTTTGTTCAAAATTTCTTTGGCTAGTTGGAGGTTCTTGTGGCTCCATACGAATTTTAGGATAGTATTTTTCTATTTCTGTAAAAAAAATGCCGCTGGAAGTTTGATAGGGATTGCAATGACTCTCTAGATCACTTTGATTATTATTGACATTTTGACAATATTAGATTTGCCGGTCCATTAAGACAGGACATCTTTCCATTTATTTGTTTCTTTTTCAATTTCTTTCATCAGTGTTTTATAGTTTTCAGTGTAGAAGTTAGAAGTCTTTTGTATCCTTGCTTAAGTTTATTCTTAAGCATTTCTTAAAATGACCAAAATACCTGAATAGATATTTCTCCAAAGAAGACATACCAATGCCAACAGGTACATGAAAATGTGCTCAACATCACTAATCATCAGGGAAATGCAAATTAAAATCAGAATGAGATATCTCCTCATACCTATTAGGATGGCTATCATCAAAAAGAGAAAAAGATAAGTGTTGGTGAGGCTGCAGTGGAAAGGGAAGATGTGTACACGACTGGTGGAAATGAAAATTGGTACAATCACTATGGAAAACAGTATGGAAGTTCCTCAAACAATTAAAAATAGAACTACCATATTATCCAGCACTTCTGGACTTATATCTAAAATAACTGAAATTGGTATCTCAAAAAGATATCTACACATTCACATTCATTGCAGCATTATTTACAATACCAAAGAAATGGAAACAACCTTAATATCAATCAACAGATGAATGGATAAAAAATGTATTATATATAAACAGTGAAATATTATACAGCCTTAAAAAGAGGGAAATTCTACCATTTGCTCCAACATAGGTACTTATCTTCAAACTCATCACGATGTATCTATTAAATAGGTACAGCTATTTTGGGTGTCAATCATGCCTCTATAAAAAAAGGGAAGATATAACTAAAGGCTGTCACATTAAGAGTGAACTCTACAAAAGTAAAAAGCTTTCAATAAAAAGAATGAAGAAATATACTAGCCTACATCATCCCTAGATTCTGGACTATGCTCAGTGGTCAACCATGGGGAATTTTGGTTACTTATTGTTTCAATGATACTATGTATTAACACCCCGCACCCTAAAAACTCAGTGAATTACAGCACAAGCATTTATATTTCTCACTCCTGAGTCTTTGACTCATTTGCTAAGCTTGTGTCTAAGATTTTGGGTTGATTGGGCTTGGATACACTACAGATTGAATTTAAGTCTGTTCCTCATTTTCCACATTTTTCTTCTGGGACCAGCAGCTACTCAGAGCACATACTTCTCATGACAGATCACAGAAGAGCAAGCGGATAAGCCAAATCATGCCCATACCTTTTAAACATCTACTGGCATCATTTTCAGTAGCTTTCATTGGTCAAAGCGAGTTACAAGGCCAAGTATACGACATTCATATTGGGAGGATACTGCAAATGTGCCTGGCAAAGTATGTGGATATATAATTCTATTAACAAGAGAGGGAAAAAATCAGGACCAAGAATCCAATCTATTACAGTCGGGTATATTAATATTATCTCTGCTTATTACAATGCTTCAAGAAGTTTCAGAAAACACCATACCAATGAATGTTGAAAAAATTTGAATTTTTTAGCCTGCAGAAAATAAAACCTGTTGGTGATGGTAGAAAGGAAATTCCTGTTTGGGGGAAAAGTTTGGATAAAGTATCATTTAGCTCTAAGCGAGCGTGCGATTATTTTAGACATTTTCTTGCAAGGAATATTGTTTAGTAAACTAGGAAGAATGGGGAGGGAGTTGCTGAGGCAGAGAGAGTTGAGTCTTTGTTCACAGGGTGGGGTCTCTGTAAGTTGTATAGCTTGCTTTTGGTTGCTTTGCTTTTAAAAGAAAGGGAGCTGTCATTCATGTCATTATATATGACAAACTCTCCTCTCAAGGTTCAGTGACTTGTTTCAAAATGGGAAAAGAACATCATCTGAATCTTCTAAGATATTTTGTACATATTCTAGTTCCTATTCAACCAGAAAATTACCTGCATAATCTTGGCAGATCATTCCCTCATTTGCAAAACTAGGGGGTTGAACTATACAGTCTCCTAGGAAGGGGACAAGGATGCTAACTAACATTTATTGAGTACCTTCTTTGTGCCTGACACTGTGTTGTATGCTTTCAGAGGCTCTTGAAGCTCTGCGAGTCTATGCTTCTGTGATTTTACACTGTCAGGCAACACTTGTAGGTAACAGTACTAAATAGCAGAACAACTTTGTGAAGTACTGTTGCCATCTAATGGCTTTTGCATAAAATTGTCCATAAGATTCACATCTGTGACCTTTCTCATAACATTCCTTTCTTCACTTTTTTCTCCAAAAGGTAATAGCCACTGATTTATTCAGCCATAAAATGCAGCATGATAATGGATGATCTGAAGTCCTTTAAAAGAGCTTCAGTTTCAATTACTCCCAAGAGACAACCCAGTGGTCAGAAAGCTGAATTACATCCTAGTCACTGAGCTTTCAACAGACGTCAACATTAATGATAATAGCTATCATTTACTGAGCATCTATATTATGCCAGGAACTATGCTAGATGCTCTACATATATAATTTCCTTTAAGCAATGATCTCTTCTATGTGCCTTTATAGTCATGGCCTCTTGGGCTGTAAGGCTAAACACATACTATTATAAAAACCCTGTATGCTGAACTTGCTAGTAAAGTTCAAACTAATTTAGAATATTTTTCCTTGAAGTCTAAATACTTTTCAAAATTGAACATGCTCTACACAGTGCCTTCATTATATTTTCTTCATGGAGTGAAATTTCATTACATGACTTAGTAAGCATTGGAAACGTTTTTCTGCACAGCTAATACTGTTAGTAAGCTTGTAGATTTGAGATATTTAAAGTTCAACATGGAGGTCAATAGTGTTTTTTGAACACAAGCTCTATGATAACATTCATTAATTATGCTATATAATTGTCCTTATATGTTGAGTCCATAGCTATTCAGAATAATGACATTTAGCGAGTACTTATTAAGTACGAGGCAAAGTTCAAAGCACATTTTACACATATTACATACATTTATGTATATCAACCCACTTCACCCTCATAAGAATCCTATAAATGGGTATTATTATCATCTTCCTCCTTATAGATAACGAAGTGAAAACAGAGATGTTTACTGACTTGCTCAAAGACACACATCAAGGAAGGATAGGATGTCAACTGAGATGATTGGTTCTAGACTGCGCTCAAAATCACTATGCTATGATTCTTCTGAATAGTTAGGTAATGAGGCCTAATACTCTTGCTTTAATTGTATCTGATGGTATTACTTTTTCCTTGGATAGTTATCTGAGATGGCTAGATTACAGATAATGTTTTTCTCCCTTTGTTAGGCAGTTAGTTTTGCACCATAGAAACTCTATTTGGAAATAGACTACATTCCTGACAACTATTCACGGCTGGCTACATAATTTTCAGTGCTCAATGCAAAATGAAAATGCAGGGCTCCTTGTTCAAAAAGTAGGGAAAAAAGTGCTGTTAAGGATATTAAAACACAAAAGTGTTTTCTTCTTATGCAGTCTCTCCCACAACCTGATATAGTATTTTTTTTTTGCTGTTGAATGTTACACTCCCTCAGGCATAGGGATATTCCTAGGAGGCAGAGAGGTAGGAGGAGACTAGGTAAGCAGGTGAGCCAAGACTCCAAGCTCTTGGCACATTCTCCATTGTGTGATTGGACATCATTTACAAAACATAAATTCAAAGGTAAAAGTATTGTGAATTTCAAGACAGTGACCACGAGCATTAAACCCCAAGCAGGGGGCCCTTCTGAGCATGTGGCTTTGTGTGACTATACTGGTTGCATGCTCATAAAGCTGGCCCTGCAACTTTCACAAAAATGAGGTAGTATTGTATGGTTGTTGAATCAGAGTATCTATGTTTGATTCTCGGCTCCCTAATTTATCAGATTTGTATATTATCTTGTTCAAGTTATTTTTACCTCTTAAAGACTGGGTTTACTCATCTGTAAGTATTATGGTAATAAAAGTACATTCCTTATAGGACTCTTTGAAGTTTTGGTGAGACAATTCATGTGTGTACACGTTAGTTGGTATATATCACTCTATAAACATAAGGTATGTCATTTAATGAGGCCATGGAAATTGCTTAGAACTAACTATGTCCAGTGGACACCTTTTTCCCAGTGTACTTCTCCCTTATTCCTGAAGAATGCTTTTCTTCTAGAAATTGCTACTCCACTCTAATTCCATTTATATCAGTTCAGAGTGTTAATTTGCGAGTACAATGTGTATTGCTACCTCTAACCATAGTTGATTAATCTAGGGTGGGCACAAAAACCAAGTAAGGCCCCAGCCAGTTTTTAGTATTTAAAGGAAATGCAGCTAGGTTTTAGGAACCACAGGAACTGGGGTCTGAAACTCAAATAGGATACTCCTCTAGTCTCTGCTTCTTTTTATACACATGCCTCATTTTTCTTTCTTTAATTTCTGTCCTTGGTTTCTATGAGATACCCCGGGATTGTTAATATAAACTGTTCTTTTGGCTTAAATTAGTTTGAATTGGGCTTCTCATACTTGCAATCAAGAAAGCCTATCTATACACGATCTCATTGTAAAAATCTGATTCTGGGGCAGGCCCCATGGCCGAGTGGTTGGGTTCTCATGCTCTGCTTTTTTGGCTGGCCCAGGGTTTCACCAGTTCGAATCCTGGGCTGGGACATGGCACCGCTCATCGGGTCATGCTGGGGTGGCGTCCCATGGGCTGCAGCTGAAAGGACCCACAACTAAAAATACACAACTATGTACCGGGGGGCTTTGGGAGAAAAAGGAAAAATAAAATCTTTACAAAAAAAGAAATGATTCCAAGAATGTATTTGCATGTTTTGCCTTCCTCACTTGGGTATTCACTATATGGCAGATAATACAGGAATCCAAATAATACTATTTGAATAAAATCCAAATAGATAATCACCAGGTACCCAAAGACTTCCTGACAACCCCTCTCAAAAAAAATCTCTTTCTTGCGTGAACTCCTAAAGAATTCTCTCTTCTTTTGTTTTACAACCTATGGCACCTACTCCATACTTTCTTTGTAGCTATCACATTATTAGTTACAAATTTGGTTTAGTTATTTGTGTATGTCTCACTACAACTATTAGAATGCAAGCAAGGACCTATCTAGGATTTTTATTATTATTATTAATCACTCTTTTATCTGAAAGCATGGCAAAGGATAGGATTATAATAAAAATTTATTGAATAAATGAATGCATTAATGAATTAATGAATAAATAAATCTTGTAGTTAGCCAGTAGCATCCTCATTGTACTTCCTCATGTTGTTAGCGATAGTGATGACTAGCTTTGTTAGAAATCTTTCTGCTTATTTTCTGTGTAAAAATATGGTGGCTGCAAAGAAATCATCACCCTAAACATTCCACCAACACAATAAAGTTCACCAGTGGAAAAATTGCTCTATTATTAGCCCAACAAAGCAGTCCTACTTTTCATGCTTCTACTTACATTATGCGTGAGAGACTTTTATAACTACACTTAATCATTCTTTTCCTATCTTGGCAAACGAAAGATTAAGGAGACAGACGTTCTCATTTTCCAGACATCAGAATCCAAGAGCAACTTTAGTCAACATCTTTTGTGTTTTGATTTGGTTATTAAGCCTTGATTCTAACATTACCAGACTTTAACCCATTGTTAGAGAAAAAAGGGGAAATCGATATGAATTCAAAGAGATAGTATGCCTTTCAGACCAGAAATTCTCAGCCTTGGAGCTATTGACATCTTAGGTTGGAAAATTCTTTGTTGTGGGGGACTGCCTAGTGCATAGTAGGATATTTAGCAGCATTCCTGGCCTCTACCCACTAGTAGCCAGTAGCATCCCCCACCCCTCAAGTTGTCACAATGAAAAATGTCTCCAGATATTGCCAAACATTCCCTGGGGGGAAAAATTGCCCTGTTGAGAACCACTGATATAGATACAATTACTCTACTGTACTCTGACTCCTAAGGCAAAAATTATTTCTAATAAAATGTTCATAGAAAGCATAGAATTTTAACATTGGAAGGGGCTTAAAAAACACAGAAAATAACCCTCTCATTTTACTAATGAAGAAAGTGAAGGTCAGAGAATAAAGAGACTTCTTCACAATCACAGAACAAGGTAATTGACAGAGTTGTCTCATATCCAAATTTCTTGACCCCTGCTTGGGGTTTGAGCTACCGTAGCATGCTCAAATTAGGAAATCTTATTAACATGGTCATGGCTTGCTAATGGGCCGCTTGGATTGCCACCTAAATTGGTTGGTTGACTACCCCTCCAGCAGGGATGGCTGCATAATTTGTGGGTCCCAGTACAAATTTAAAATGTGGGACTCCTTCTTCTAACTGCACAAAAAGTGTTGCTAAAGCTTTTGTCTTTCTTATAAAGAGACCATAAGGTCTTTCTTTCAATCTCTCATTGTGTTTTTTTATTTGATTTCTAATGTTTCAATCTCTCAGGAATGGGGATACTTGTTGGGCAAGTACAAGCAAAGGGCCTGTCCCCCTATTCGGTGCATGCCCATCTCCTGTGTTCTCCCTCCCACCAGCCACTGGATCAAAGTGCCATGCCCTTCCAAAAGGAGAAGGGAAATTGAGCAAGGCATCTCTCTTTCCCACAACCCCAACCACAGAGGATAAAGGACCCCAAAAGGTAACTGAACCCTAGGACTTACTCTGGATTGAGATAGGCTCACTCTTGCTGAGGCCATGATACTATCATCCCAGGGCAGGGATGGCCACCACCATGACCCAGTCCAAGACTCACAGGGTCCTCAACCTTTCCCACAGGGGTAGAGGGCAGCAGCAGTTGTTGGGCAGCCATGGCATTGAGAACTCATCCTAGGGAGGCAGAGAGGCAGTGAGTAGGATTACATGTGAGGCCAGGCTGCAAACTCCTGACACATGTTCCATTGCTTCTTTGGACTTTATGTACAAAACAAAATTCAAAGATAAAATTACTAAGAACTTTAAGACGATGACTTCAGAGCATTAAACCATAAGCACTGGCCCCTCTTCTGAGTGTGATGTCCTATACCACTGCAGTGGTAGCAGGCCCATGATGTCTGCCCTGCTCGTCAGAATCAGAATGCAAAATTTACTGGAACACAGCTGCCTAAAGTGTCAATTCTAAAATGAAAATTTATCAATGTTGTATTTCATTAAAGAAAAATGATTATTGCCACTTTCTGTTCATTATCCGCTCTGCAGTCATGTTGGTCTTTTAAAGCATTGGGGAGATTCTTTGAAAAGCAATTTTACTACGTCAATAATGATTCCTTGCCAGATTTTGAACTCTGAGCAAATACACCAAATACCACTATAAATCACACATAATACTGAATGTTTTCATTGTATCCAGTAGAAAAGAAATGCATTATATGTCTCATGAATTTGTAATAAGAAAAATATTTCAAACTTTGGGTCTCATGGTGAGCGCGTAGGTCAGAAATAGGAAATAGACTGTATTTTTGTCTTTTCTAATCTGACACTTAACTTCTTTACTTTGGTTTACCCTGGAGAAAATATAAACAATATTTTCCAATACAAGAAGTTTGGAAAATGTGATTGTATATTCAACTATTTGTTCAGATAGCATCATGAGTCATTTGAATATAGTCTGGGGATGTCCCATCAATTTTCCCTCGACAGTCAAATGATTCCAAGATGGTTAAGACAGTACGTACAAATATGCCTGTCAACTCAGTTTGGGAAATTCTACCAATATGCTTACAGCTCATCAACAAACTCATTAACATATTATCTGGTCAAGTTGAACCTAGGAAGACAAAATTTGTTCAATGACCACCTTTCCAAGGTAAGGGTGAAAAATCTACTAATACAGTCTTCTATTTGCAAGTGAAACCTAGCTCAGCTATTTAGTCTGCTTGGTTCCAAAAGAGCTACATAAGCAGTTGATAGTGTTTACATGAGAGACTAACAGCAGGCTACTGTAGAAACTTGGACTCCAAGTAATTGGCATTGAAAATGAATTCAACTCATTAACAGGTCTCTGAAACAGAGCTCTTTGAAAATAAGCTTGACAGTTTCATTTAATAAGTATTGGACACCTTCGGGCAACTCCTCTAGACTCTTTAACCTTTCACTTTCCCCTTGGTGTTCCTTGCAGCTAGTTTCTGCTGCCTGTTAACAGTCGCTGCTCTGGAAAGGAAATGCTTTGCAGGAGCAGCAGCAGACACTCTAATGCACGTATCCACAAACACACGGAATGTTTTTCTCTTGAAAATGATGTTGCTTTCCTAGCCAAATTTGCAGAGCAGAGCAGTGGCCAGAAAGGCTCTGCAGCGAAGGGGAGATTGTTCCTGGGCCTGCAGCTCTGGAGATGAGGATCCAGCCACACTGTCAGTGTCCACCATCATCAGCATGCGTGTCAACTGTTTGGATAGAAGCGGCCTGACACTAAACTTCACTGTTTGTCCAGACTTCTCTAAGCCTAGTTTGATGAGATAGAATCATCCATGGAATGTCAGAACTGGAGGAGTCCTACAAGAATATTAAATTTTCCATAGGATCCTGAAAGTTACCATTAACTGTTCAAGGTCACATTGGAATTCCAATCTCTAAGTCTGAAACAACGTAGAATTCCTCCTGAAGACTTGATTTTTAAAAGGACAGCCTAGCACAAAAATTGGTAAATGGAAGGAGGAAAACAGTAGATTTGGGGAGGTATATTCATCAGCTCAGCACCCTAGCAACTTGGGGACACCCTGCACAAAGCAAAGTGGAAAATTGAAGCAATTAGGTAGGCAATTCAGTTCAAAACACACTCTTCTGAAATAGCCAGATGATTGAAGCAATAATTCTTTTTTTGCCTTGGATTATATTGATAGTTGTCTCAATTATCCACTTCACTGTGTGTGTGTAGATTTAGCCAGCCAGAGTGATCATAATTATCACTACTTGACCTTAATCTGATCTCGTCCCTTGTAAAATAGTTACTAGTAAATGTGAACCTAAAAGCAACCTGGGGGAGGTGTGGTAAAGAGATCACAGTGCCCTTTAAGTATCTCCAAAAGAATAGTAAATGGGGAAATGGATTGTGTGAACCGTGTGTGTATGAAATCACTTTGAATTAAGCAATTTCACCTGTCATTGAAATCCGCTATCAGGGATTGGGCATTACCTAAGTACTAGAGAGCAAGAGCCTTTTGTATGTTCTTTGATTGAAGAGATTTAATTTAGTTGTAAATGTATTTTTTCTGTTATAAAAAACCAAGGCCAATAGCTTTGTAAAAAAGGTTAAACTTACGTGACTTTTACACATTTACATTACACATGTTACATTATGACCTATTTTCAGACAAAAGCTCAGTTGCAAATAGGCAGATCAGCCATGTTTAAAGAGTCAACCTGTTCTCCATACTAGGATGTGACTATTTACAAATGGATGGATGAAATCTGCCCTGCACAATCCAATCCCTTATGAGGTTTTACCATGTCCCATTAAGGTATATTTGAAAATGTAAAACAAACAAACAAAAGTTCAATAATGTGTGCTCGCTTTTAACTTTCAGGAAAGGAAAGCAATGCAGAAACAACTGAACATTTGAAGAGGGTTTAGAAATTTGCTATTTGACATCTCATTTTGCATCTTTTGAAATCAGCATTTGCTATTTTTCTAACTATTATCAAGAAATGTTGTCAACGTACTACAGTAGTTGAGTGCATAGTCTCTGGAGCCAGGTTGGCTGAGTTCAAATTGTAACTCTGCCACTTATTAGTTATGTGAATTTGGTCAAGTGTTTTAGCCTGTCCTGTGGAGGTGGGTTTCCTTAGCTGTAAAATGAAGGTAATGTTAGTGCTGATCTCCTAGGGTTGTTGTGAAGGCCAAACACCTGGGAATTGATTAGAATGTTGCTGTTTACATCGTGAAGACCACTTTAAGCATTAGCTATTATTATAATTTCTTTTTCCATGGTGATATGTGTGTGTAAGGGCATAGATTGACATTAGAAAGTGAAATTAAGTACAAGTTACAAATACTCATGGATAGTTCCCTGCTGGGGCTTACTGTAACATGAAAGAACCACCACATCAATGCATTTGAGGGGCCCTTTGATTGGCTGTTCTAACCATCTCATTTATCAATGAGGAAAAGGGCCTGAAGAAGAAGAATGGATTTTCTCAAAGTAAAACAGTTATGAAGCAGCAGAGCTGGACCAGATAGCTGAGACCTAGAAATACTAAAGTCAGGTAATCAGTTTGAATGTTATAAAAGAAGCGTGCTTTTCATTTCTGTCACTCAGCATATATAAGCATTGACTTGTAGATGGTCATTTCCTCCTCCTTCCTTTTATTTAAAACTTCACAATTTTTTCACCAGTTCTTTTTTTTTTCTTGTAAGAGGGCTGGGAAAAGTAAAAGTAAAGAGGTGATAGGGGCAATTCCCAGGGGCAATCTTTTAGAAACTTTAAAGCATTTCAAAAACATTGTGCTATCCTGAGAAGTGAGGTAGGAGAGTAGGGAGATTAGATTTAAAAAGTCTCAACTACAAAAAAAGACAAAATTGTACTATTTGTGACAATATGGATGAAGCTTGAGAGTAATATGCTCAGTGAAATAAGTCAGACAAAGAAAGAGAAATACCATATGATTTCACTCATATATCAAAGATGAACAAACATATGGATAAAGAGAACAGATTGGTGGTTACCAGAGGGGGGAGGATAAAAGGGGTAAAGGGGTACATACGTATGGTGACAGATAAAAACTAAACTATCGATGGTAAATATAATGTAGTCTATACAGAAATTGAAATCTAATAATGTACACCTGAAATTTACACAATGTTATAAGCCAAAATGACCTCAATAAAATAATTTTAAAAGCTACAAATATCAGTGAACTGGAAAGCAAAACAAAGTATTAATGAGGAACAAAGACCACTAACCAAGCTAGAGTAAGCTAGAGAAATTGGTTTCCTCTATTGCTCAGTAGTGTTTTCAGACAGGCTTATATGGCTAATTCCATTTCTTCTGCCCTTAGGTCTTTCAAAATAACCCTGACCAGGAACACTCCTCCAATTCCTGTCACCATCTCTCTCCTTAATCTTTCCACTGCCAGCAAATACCAAGAAAATTTAAAAGTAAGTTGAAGCATCAGTATCTGAGTACTTCTCAGATAACACTCCTCGTCCCTTGAATCAATACACTTTACAGCCATTGACAGCAGAGCATAGTTTGATTAAAAGGAAATTATGTGGTGAAAGCAAACCAACATGTACAGAATCCCTTATTTTATTTTCTTCCAGAGCTATAAATTTACTGAATGTTTTTCCTGATATCAGAGGATCAGCCATAGAAAGGTGGTATAGAATGGTAGCTAAAAGTTCAGGCAGGCTCTGACGCCATACACCTGAGTTAAAATCCCAGCTCTGTGGCTTAACTTTTATGTAACCTTGGGCAAATTATATTGTCCTAAAATTGCTTTATATACACATCTGGCAACACAGGAACTTGGAGGAAGCAGGTATCAGTGAAGGTGGGGTGGTTAGGGAAGTTTTCTTGGAAAAGGTGAAACTAAAGGGTAATCCGTGTTTGTACATGTACCTCTGTTGGACAAAATTGATCAAACTACATGCATTTTTTTTGTTTCATTCTTTTTTCTTTCAGTTCCACTAACAGAGACAATGCCAAAATCATCATGACAGTTCCTTTCTGCTCATTTGCAAAGACACACTCTTCTGAAACCAAGAGGACATATTTCCATATCAAAATGGATGAAAAGCATACATATGGAAAGACTTGAAGACACCTTTTAATATTTAAGTAAAATGTTTTTTTTTCCCTCAAAGCAAAAGATCTGCTGAGAGACTGGCAGTTGCAACCATAGTACTCAAAACTGCATCTGAAAACTAAGACATCTGATAGCCAGGGGAGAAATAAATAACAAAGAGGGCAGCCCTGTTTCCCTCCCTTAGTTTTTTATCATTACAATGGAAATAAAATCAACACATTAGGGGAAAAAAGGAAGTGGGAAAATAGGCATCAAACAGAGAAGCTAGAAAGTCTGTTTAAAATGGAAAACCACAGGCACAGAAGTGTCTGAGTCCCTTTTCCTGCCAAGTAAAAGGGACAATTGCATGGTGTCTTTCCCCCACCCTGGAAATCTGAATGTTTTTAGCATTGTTTCATCCCATAGCTGTCCTTAATGATATTGTATATGATAATGTTATGTCAAGAAAAATACCAAAATAAAGAAAAATAGAAGAAATGATTAAGAATGGCAGTCTTGTAGAAAAATAGGACATCATATTTGAGAGGAACACTCTTAATGTGAAGCCACTTTCCATTTCTTACCTATTTTCCTTTGTGACTGTTATGTGTGGATGGCATATAGAAGTGCCTCCAGGGAAAGAAAACTGAAAAAAGAAAGAAGGAAAGATAGAAAGGAAGGAAGGACAGACGGAAGGAAGGGAAAGAAAGAGAGAGAGGGCAAGTGAGAAAGAAAAAGAAGAAAAAAAAGTTTTTCACTTCATAATGAAACCCATTTCTCCTGACGCTGAAGAAAGTAGTACAAGAGAAACATTTAACTCCTAAATTGTCACTCAAGAAATATTTTAAAACTTCCATGGCTTTGCAATGCACATGGACCAGAAATGAATCTGACGGAAAGGATAAAGGAGCTAAATTATCAAACATCAGTAAAGAGCCGAAAGTACTGTCAGGCACCCACAAATTATGTCCCCACCTCCTCTTCTTTCTTTGTGTCCAGGAAAGTGGTGTGGGGGAAAGAGGAGTAATGGGGATAAGGACACAAATCTGAAACCAATATTAATACCACTCTTCTCCACTGCATATGAGATACAAATATACTATGACTTTCCAGAGCTGTCAGGCCCTCATCTTCAACTCTTTAAAATTCATAACAAAAAACGTATGCTCAAATTACTATCTAACATTTCAAAGTCCTTCAGGTTTATACGGCCCTAAGTCTTTCAGAGAAATAAAAATACAATTCCAGAAATCAAGAACTCCAGGGGCTGGCCAGGTGGCGCCGCAGTTAGGTGCACACGTTATGCTTCGGCGGCCCGGGGTTCGCCGGTTTGGATCCCAGGTGCGGACATGGTACTGCTTGGCAAGCCATGCTGTGGCAGGCGTCCCACATATAAAGTAGAGGAAGATGGGCACAGATGTTAGCTCAGGGCCATTCTTCCTCGGGAAAAAGAGGAGGATTGGCAGCAGTTAACTCAGGGCTAATCTTCCTCAGGAAAAAAAAAAAAGAAGAAGAAAAAAGAAATCAAGAACTCCTTTTAATAGCTACATTGATACAAAATCCTGAAAATGTCCATTTCATATATCTAGCTTTTAAATTTGCCTTGAAGGAAATGTTCCTTAATCTGAGACTTTGTCTAGGAATTTATAAGCTAAGGTGTTTTTCCTGACACCTTTAAAATAGAACTTCTCAATTACAAACTTGGACAGATATTATCATCAGTGGTTCTGAATTATTTTCTTAAATATATTGCCATAACGACTTACTCTTATGCAATATTTTAAATGAGAAGGCTTATAATTATATTATGAGAGAGAAAAGATAGGATTAAAAAGTTTTTGATATAAAATAGGACACGCAAAAGAGGCAATATACAAATGGTAGCTCCATTTTATGTGTCCAACCAGCCCATCTGGTATTTGAGACAGAAGTGTATCATGGGAAAATATCCAATACATCATCTCATTGCTCTTCCACACAGGGAATGTGCAGTTATGCAACAAAGCCATGGATTTCTACTTATTTGAGATGCTGATGTGTTGACTTTTGAGCTGCTCTGATTCCCCCACCCTGGCAGTATAGCTACAGGAGAAATGAAATAACTGGGAAACCAACAGAGCAGCAAGCAGAGCAGAACAACTTGGCAAAATTATTTAATACTGAAACCCAACCTTGCCAATTCCCTGACAATACTTTCAATTAGAAAGTATGAAGTAAATATTAATGAACTCTTTGGGACCATAATAATAAAGGTAGAAATATTAGAGAATGGGAACAGGCACAATTAAGTACTCCATGCGTTCTTGTAATGCTCTTCAATGCAGCAATCACATCTGAGTAGCAGTAAGTCATAGAAGGAAGACTACGAGGGGCACTCACAGCTTTCCTGTTGCAAGGGCCTTTGCTGAAATTGCAATGATACATCCCCATTTCACTTTTTGTGCCCCTTTCTCACCTCAGTTCTTCCCAGATTGTTCTCTTGCTGTGTGAATTCTCTCTCCACCAACACCAGTTTACCCTGATACCTTATTCCTCCCCCATACAACCCAACACTGCTTCAAAAGACTTCTCATTCCACCCCCGGACCCCCATCCCCAAAGCTTCTTTCGTCCCCTGTAGGGTTGGGTTTTCCAGAGGAATAAAGATTCAATTAACTTTTACTAGGATAGGTTTTTTCAGTTTGTTTATTTATGTATGATTTTTCCACTTTAAGGGATATCTGACAGACTCAAATGAATTGTTGGAAGAATGCTTTCATAAAGTCACATATTTATCTTTTTTTGGCAGTGCTGTGTAACAGAACTGTATAGTGTTATTTGCTACAACCGGGAAGTTTTATAACCTTATAATAAATCTTTTGTTTTTCTTTTGAGTCAGGTTAAGAAAGACCTGCTTCTTCCTGCATACCATTTTATTGAGGATTGTGTTATAATGAAATGTTTCACCCTTACTCACAAGTATGTTCCATTGTCCCATTAGATTTCACTTAGAAAACACAGTTCTAAGATAAAATTATTAAGAATTCCAAGACACTGACAGCAGAACTTTAAATCAACCATAGAGCCCTTCTATGCATGGGGTCTTGTGCAACGGTACAGGTTGCACACCCATGATGCCAGCCCTGTATGTATATATACGACCATGAAAAAGAGCTTTTCCTTAGAAGCCATCTGGGCTAGAGCTCTTTAGCGCTTCATCATTGAGAGCCACAATTTTTATGCTGAACAAAGGACACAAGGGTAAACAAAATATACAGTGAAATTACATTAATGTCCAAGTTCGGGAAATAAAGGATTTAGTCAATTCCACAAATATTTGTACCTGCTTTTTGTAAGTATGCTCTGTGCTACAAATTATAGGGAGACACAGGAACTGAACATCCTGCCTTCAAGGTGATTATAGTTTAATGGGTCTGACAGACCTCTTTAAAGCATCTTGGATATAAACTATAACAAATTGAGTGTTATTCTAGCGATATAAATCACTGAAGGGATTAAAGAATAAATGAATCAATTCTGAGTTTGTAGATTGAAAAGGCTTTATAGAGAAGGTAGTAATATTTGAGGTAGGATTAAAGGATATGGAGGATTTGGATAAACTGAGTCAATGGAGGGCAGTTGAGGTTGACAGAAGAGCATGAATAAAGGGACAGCTTGTATCAGAGGATGGAACATCAATCCATGTGACTAGGGGTATATAGAGTAAGGAAGTAGTTAGGGGAGTATATTAGTCAGCTCAGGCTGCCATAACAAAATATTGTAGACAGGTGACTAAAGGACAGGAATTTATTTTCTCACAGTTCTGGAGGCTGAGAAGTCCAGATCAAGCTGCCAGCTGATTCATTTCCTAGTGAAAACTGTCTTCATAACTAGTATAAAACTGCCTTCTTCTCTCTGCTGTTCCTCACATGACAGAGAGAGAGAAAAAGACAGCAACTTCTCTGGTGTCTCTTCTTATAAGGGCACTAATCCCATCATGAGGGTCCAACCTTCATGACCTCATTTAATCCTAATTGCCTCCCAAAGACCCCATCTCCAGAAACCCTCACACTGGGGGATAGGGCTTTGACATATGAATTTTGTGGGGACTCATTCAGTCCATATTATTCCACTCCTGGCCCCCCCAAATTCATGTTCTTCTCACATGTAAAATACATTAATTCCATCCCAATAGCCCCAAAAGTCTTAACTCATTCCAACATCAATTCTAAAGTCTAAGGACCAAAGTCTCATTCAAGCAATATCTAAACCAAATATGTGTGAGGGTAGAGGCATGATTCATCCTGAGGTTCAACTCCTCTTCAGCTGTGAACCTGTGAAACCAGACAAGTCATCTGCTTCCAAAATGTAATGTTGGATAGATATAGGATAGACATTTCCATTCCAAAAGGGAGAAATTGGAAGGAAGAAAGAGACGAGGAGTCCCAAGTAAATCTAAAATCTAGCAAGGCAAGTTCCACTAGACCTTAAGGCTCAGGAATAATCCTCTTTTGTTTGATACTCTGCCCTCCAGGCCCACTGGGGCAGCAGTGTTACTCCCATGGCTCTGTAGGGAGGCTCTGTCACTTCTACTCTCTGCATGAGCCCCACTCAAGTGGCTATCTGCCAGGGAGGCCCCACTCCTGGAGTACTGGGTTATATCTTCCTGACCCACTGAAATAGGAGAGGTCACCCCACTTTTTGAAACTAAGGAGGAAACAGCATTCCCCCTTTGCCTGTGGTGGGAGTGGCAGCCCTGATGATCTCTGAATTGCCTTTTCATTATATCCTGCTTTCTCTGTCCCCTTTAGTTCAAACTAGCGGTGTCCTTGCTGGTATAATCCCATCTCTATTCCTGGCTCCTGCTGAGATGGCTGATTAAGTCTCTGAGTCACACTCATGATCTTTTTATCAAATGATTCTTCAGCCACACTCTTAGTGTTCTCTTCAGAACCATCTTTCTCATTTTTTTTTTTTGGAATATGGATAGGCTGAGTATTTTCCAAATCTTCAAGTTCTGGTTCCTCTTTGTTTAGCAATTTCTTCTTCAAATAATCTCTCTTCTTTTGCATTTTACTATAAGCAGTCAGGAGGAACCAATCCATTCCTTCAACATTTTGCTTAGAAATTTCCTCAGCTAAGTATCCAATTTCATTGCTCACAATTTTCACCTTCCACAAAATGCTGGAACATAGTTCAGCCAAGTTATTTGCCACCTTATAACAAGGATTGCCTTTCCTCCAGCTTCCAAAAAGATGTTCCTTATTTGGATCTGAGACCTCACCAGCACTGCCTTAATATCTCTATTTCTAGCATGCACCTCAAAACACTTCCAGCCTTTACCAGTTACTTAGTTCCAAAGCACCTTCCCCATTTTGAGGTATTTGTTATAGCAGCATCTCACCTCTTGGTATTGAAATTTGTATTAGTCAGATTAGGCTGCTATAACAAAATACCAAAGATGCGGTGGCTAAAACGGCAGAAATTTATTTTCTCACAGTTCTGGAAGTTGGGAAGTCCAAGGTCAAGGTGTTGGCCAATTCAGTTCCTAATGAGGGCTCACATCCTGGCGTGTAGAATGGCCAAACTATCACTGTGTCCTCACATAGTGGGGAGAAACAGAGAGAGAGAGCAAGACTGAATAATTTCTCTGATGTCTCTTCTTATAAGAGCACTAATCCCATCATGGGGGACCCACCTTGACCTCATCTAAACCTAATTACCTCCCAAGGCTTTGTCTCCAAATACCATTATATTGTGGGGGATTAGGGCTTCAACATATGAATTGAGGATGGGTACAAACATTCAGTCCAAAGCAGAGAGATACCACCAGAGATATAAACTGGGTCCAAACTGATAGAGCTTTGATTACCATGCTAGACAACTGAGCAATTGCTGCCGATTTTTGAGTATCAGAGCAACATGTTGAGACTGATGATTTATGAAGATAATTCAGATTTTAGTGGGAAAGATGGATTGTAAGGAGAGGAAAAGAAAGCTATTGTGATAGTCTAGGGAAGAGATAATGAAGACCTGAACTAAGGGCAATGGCGATGATAATGAAAAGCAAGGGACCAACATAAGAAAATCTGAAGGGATAACTGACAGGACTAATTGACTGATTCAATGAAAGAATCGAGAGAGAAAAGAAGTGAAAAATGTCTTTGAGATTAATTGAATTTTCAAGTAACATACTTAAGAGAAAACTCATTTTGTCTCATATATCTCAATTTGTTTCTTGTTGAAAATCTGTCCAGAATGTATGAGTCCCCTTTCCAACCTTAGTGGTAGAGTCTAATGAATATAATCAAATCTTTCTGTGTAATTAAAGATTTACAGACCCTCACGAGCATTATTTTGAAAACTTCATTCTCATTGTAGAAGACTATAGATGTAAATATATACAGAAGATGTTTGAATATAAATATATACTGAGCCCTAGACATCCTGGAGGTTCGAGTATCATTTTCTCTACTTTTTACTGTTAACATGTCTATAGTTATTCACCTGTCTCAAAAACTTTGTGCAGCAAAAATTCTCATTTAAGTTTTGGTTCCAGGTCATTAAGATTTTTTTTTTACATCATATATTTTCAGTTTTAATTTTGTAAAAGATACATCACACTAATTTTAAATGTGTTTAAATTAATTCAAGTGCTTTTAAGTATAAATATATTACTGATAAAAATTTATTATTTTCCTTAGAGAGAAATTTCATTAAAATGTTTCCTATATCTTAAGGGTGTTTTATATACAAACAACTATAAAGATCTTGACAATATAGTGTTTATCGGATGTGATATATAAAGTCAAATGTGAAAGTTTCACTTACCAGAATTTCAATATGTAGAAATTTTGTTAACATATTTCAATCACGTGATTGATCCTACAAGTAGTATTTTAAAAATTTCTTAAAACTAAATAATTACAAGTGAGTACAAAGCAAATTTTAAAAAAATTTTGGTAAAATACATATAACTTAAAATATGCCATTTTAAGTATACAATTCAATAGCATTAATTGAATTCACAATATTGTCCAACCATCGCCACTATCTATTTAAGAATCTTTTTTATTATTCCAAACAGACACTCTGCACCATTAAACAATAACTCCCTATTCCTCCTTCTCCATTGTCTCTGGTAGCCTCTAATCTACATTCTGTCTTTAAGAACTTGTGTATTTTAGATATTTTGTGTAAGTGAAATCATGCAATATTCATCTTTTTCTGTCTGGCTTATTTCAATTAGCATAATATATTCAAAGTTCATCCATATTTTAGCATTATAAGAACTTCATTCCTTTTTATGGCTGAATAATATTCCATTTAATACATATATTTCGTTAATCCATTGCTCTGATGACAGACACTAAGGTTGTTTCTACCTTTTGGTTATTGTGAGTAAGGCTACAAGGAACATTGGCATACAAGTATCTGTTTTAGTTCCTGTTTTTAATTCTTTTGATTATATATCTAGGAGTTGAATTGCTGGTTTATATGGTAATTCTGTTTAAAGTTTTGAGGCATTACAACACTCTTTTCATAGTAGCTTTACCATTTTACGTGCTCATCAGTGATGTAGGAGGCTTGCAATTTTACCATATTCTAGCCAACTCTTATTTTCATTTTTTTTTTTAATATACCCATCTTTGTGTGAAGTGGTATATAGTTGTGGATTTGATTTGCATTTTCCTAATGACTAATGATGTTGAACATCTTTTCAAGTGCTTATTGGCTATTTGTATATCTTTTTTTGAGAAATGTTTATCCAAGCCCTTTACCCAATGTTTTTATTGAGGTACCATTGGTTTATAACATTATATAAATTTCAAGCGTATATCATTATATTTCAATTTCTGTTTAGACTATATCATGTTCACCACCCCAAAATTAGTTACCATATGCCACTCTACACAAGTGCCCTATTACTCCCTTTTCTTATCTCTCTCCTCCCTTTCCTTCTGGTCACCAGCTATCTAATCACTGTATCTATGTGTTTGTTGTGGCTGCTTTTGCTGTTTTTATCTTCAGCTTATGAGCAAAATCATACAGCATTTGACTTTCCCCACCTGACTTATTTTGATTAGCAAAATACACTCAAGGTTAATCCATGTTGTCGGACATGGCAAGATTCCATCTTTTTTATGACTGAATAATATTCCATTGCATATATATACCACATCTTCTTTATCCATTCATCCGTTGGTGGGCACTTAGGTTATTTCCAAGTCTTGGCTATTGTGTATAATGCTGCAATGAACATAGGAATATATATAACTTTTTGCATTTGTGTTTTCAGATGCTTTGTAAATAACCAGAAGTGGAATAGTTGGATCATATGGTAATGCTATTTTCAATTTTTTTTGAGGAATCTAATACTGTTTTTGATAGTGGCTGCACCAGTTTACATTGCCACCAGCAGTGTATGAGGGATCTCTTTTCTCCATATCATCTCCAACACTTATTTGTTGTCTTTTTAATAATAGTCATTCTGATGGGTGTGAGGTGATATCTCATTGTGGTTTTGATTTGTATTGCACTAATAATTAGTGATGCTGAACATCTTTTTATGTGCCTGTTGACCCTCTGCATATCTTCTTTGAAAAAATGTCTGTTCAGATCCTTTGCCCATTTTTTAATTAGGTTGTCTCTTTTTTGTCATTGAGTTGTGAGTTCTTCATATATTTTAGATATTAACCACTTATCAGATATATGATTTGCAAATATCTTCTCCCAATGGGCAGGTTGTCTTTTCATTTTGTTGATGTTTTCCTGTGCTGTGAAGAAGCTATTTAGTTTGATGTAGTCCCATTTGTTTATTTTTTCCTTGGTTTCCCTGCCTGGTTAGACATGGTATTTAAAAAGGTATTGCTAAGACTGGTGTCAAAGGTCATACTACCTGTTTTCTTCTAGAACCTTTACCATTTCAGGCCCTACATTCAAATCTTTAATCCATTTTCAGTTAATTTCAGCATATGGTGTAAGATAATGGTCTACTTTTATTCTTTGGCATGTGGCTGTCCAGTTTTCCCAACACCATCTATTGAAGAAACACTTTCCTTTCTCCATTGTATGTTCTTGACTCCCTTGTCAAAAATTAGGTGTCCATAGATGTGTGGGTTTATTTCTGTGCTCTCAATTCTGTTGCATTGGTCTGTGTGTCTGTTTTTGTGCCAGCACCATGCTGTTTTGATTACTATAGCTTTGCAGTATATTTTGAAATCAGGAAGTGTGATACCCCCAGCTTTGTTCTTTCCTCTCAGAATTCCTTTGCCTATTTGGGGTCTTTTGTTGTTCCACATAAATTTTAGGATTCTTTGTCCTATTTCCATGAAAAATGTTGTTGGGGCTTTGATAAGGATGGCATTGAATCTGTAGATTGCTGTAGGAAGTATGGACATTTTAACTATGTTAATTTCTCCAATCCAGGAGTGCAGAATATTTTTCCATTTCTTTGTGTCTTCTATTTCTTTCAACAATGCTTTTATAGCTTTCAGTGTATAGGTCTTTCATTTGCTTAAATTTATTCCTGAGCAATTTTTTTATTGGGATTGTACATAGAATTGTATTCTTAATTTCTCTTTCTGCTACTTTGTTGTTAATGTATAGAAATACAACTAAATTTTGTATGTCGATATTATACCATGCCACTTTACTGTATTCATTTATTATTTCCAATAGTTTTTTGGTGTATTCTTTAGGGTTTTCTATATATAAAATCATGTCATCCACAAATACTGGCAGTTTTATTTCTTCTTTTCCAATTCAGATACACTTTATTTCTTTTTCTTGCCTGATTTCTCTGGCTAGGACTTTCAATACTATCTTAAATAAGAGTGGCAAAAGTGAGCATCCTTGCCTTGTTCCTCTCCTTAAAAAGGTAGTTTAATTCTTTCACCATTGAGTGTGATGTTGGCTGTGTGTTTGTTATATATAGCCTTTAATATGTTGAGGTACTTTCCTTGTATATCAATTTTATTGAAAATTTTTATCATAAATGGATGCTGAGTCTTGTCAAATGCTTTCTCTGTATCTATTGAGATGTTCCTGTGATTTTTAGTCATCATTTTGTTAATGTGGTGTATCAGATTGATCAATTTGTGGATGTTGAACCATCCCGGTGTCCCTGGAGTAAATATGACTTGATCATGGTGTATGATCTTTTTAATGTATTGTATTCAATGTGCTAATATTTTGTTGGGGATTTTTGCAGTCTGAAGTGTCTCTTATATGCAGCATATATTGATGATTTTTTAATCCATTCAGCTTCCTGATATCTTTTGATTGGATCATTTAATCCATTGACATTTAAAGTAGCTATTTATATGCACGTACTTATTGCCATTTTGTTATCTTTTTCTGGATGTTTTAGCAGTTCTTCTCTGTTCTTTTCTTCTTCTCTTGCTCTCTTCCTTTGTGATTTGATGGATCTCTTTAGTATTAAGTTTGGGTGACTTTCTCTTTAGTTTTTCTGTATCTATTTTAGGTTTCTGGTTTGTGATTACTATGAAGTTCACATATAGTAACCTGTGTAAATAGAAATCTATATTAATTTGATAGTGTCTTAATTTTGACCTCACACCATAAGCCCTACACTTTTACTCCCCCCCACATTATGTTTTTGATATCATATTTAACCTCTTTTGTGTGTGTGTATCCCATAACATCTTATTATGAAAATAGATAATTTTAGCACTTTTGTCTTTTGACCTTCATATTAGCATCATAGGTGGTTGATCTGCTAGCTTTACTGTATATTTGCCTTTACCAGTGATTTTCTTATTCCCATTTGTGGTCTTCTCTTTCCCACTTAAATAAGTCTCTTTAACATTTCTTGTAAGGCTGGTTTATTAGTGATAAAATCCTTTAGTTTTTGCTTGTCTGAAAAACTCTGTATCTCTTCTTCCATTCTGAATGATAACCTTGCTGGGCACAGTATTCTTGGCTATAGGTTTTTTCCTTCAGCACTTTGAAATTATCATACCACTCACATCTAGCCTGTAAAATTTCTGCTGAGAAGTCTGCTGATAGCCTTATGAGGGTCCTTTGTATGTAACTTGTTGCTTTTCAGATTCTGTCTTTATCTTTAATTCTTGACATATTAATTGTAATATGTCTTGATGTGGGCCTCTTTGGTGTCACTTTGCTTAGTGTTCTCTGTACCCTCTGTACCTGGATGCCTGTTTCCTTCCTGAGGTTAGTGAAGTTTTCAGTGATTATATCTTCAAATAGGGTCTCTGCCCCTTTGTCTCCCTCTTCTCTTTCTGGGACACCTATAATATAGATGTTTATACACATGATGTTGTCCCAGATGTCCCTTAGACTGTGCTTGTTCTTCTTAATTCTTTTTTCTGTTCATCTTGGGTTATTTCTTCTATTCTTTCATCTATATCACTGATCTCTTCTTTTGTGTCATCTACTCTGCTGTTGATTCCCTCTAGTGAACTTTCGTTTCCACTATTGTATTCTTCAGTTCTGATTGGTTCTCTTTTTTATATTTTCCAATTCTTTCTTGAAGTTCTCACTGTGTTCTTCTATTCTTTTCTGAAGATCATTGAGCATCCTTATGGCTATTAATTTGTACTCTTTATCAGGTAAATTATTTATCTTTGCTTCGTTTAGTTCATTTTCTGAGGATTTGTCTTGTTCCTCTATTTGGAATGTATTCCTTTCCTTCGTCATTTTGCCTCTTTCTTTGTGCTTATATCTATGTATTAGGTAGATCAGCTATGTCTGCCAATCTTGGAGATGTAGACTTATGTAAGAAATGGGGCCTAGCAATGTGCCTGCCTCTTGTCACCTGTTCCAAATGTTCCAGGAGTGTCCCCTATGTGGGTTATGTATGCCCTTCTGTTGTGGCAGGGTTGTTCTTGCTCCAGGCACACAGGTAGTCTAGGTTCATCCCTGGGCCAGCTGTGTGTGGCTGCTATGGTAACTTTATTAGGCAGGGGAAGACCTGGCTGGTTTGGGTGAGGTCTGACAGCACACAACTACTCCTGTTTTGCTATTATGTGAGTCAGGTCCCCATTTTGGCTGGTTGCTAGGCTCAGGGGCTCACAATTGCTGCAGTGGAAATGCAGTGTGGCTCTATGCATTACACAGCTGTTGTAGGCTCTCTCAGGAGTGCTGATGGGAGAGGTTGGCCCTGGGCATGGCAGCACACTATCATTTCAGGTGTTATATGGTGAGGTAGATCCCTTGTGTGGCTGTTTGAAATGGCCAGGGACACAAGTCTGCTGCAGCCAACATGCCCCACTGCCTGTGGGCCCACACAACTTGCCAACACAGGTCCGCCCTGCATGCATGCCCTGCTGAGGCAAACCCAATCACCCTGCTTTAGAGATCTCACACATCCCATGTATGCAGGCCCACAAGTTCAACACTGGCTTGCTGGTATGCAGGACCAGTCCTTGGGATGGGGTACCTACTGTGGCTGAGCTCAGTTGAATCACTGCACTAGTGGGCTAGGCAAACTCCTGAACTAACAGGCTAGAGGAAGGAATCCAGTGGTGTTTGCCAGCATCCCTGTCAGCAAGACTGAAGTAGGTCACAATAATGGCTACTGCCAGTGTTCAGTCCCTGAGCAGCGGGCCCAGCTGCCTCCTGCTTCTCTGAAACGTGCTGAGAGCTTAGTAAGCGAGTCTCTTTTACCAATAGACTATGCACTTTTCTTGTGTTTTTGCGTTGATTTCCGGAACCTGTGAATCTGTGTGTGTCCCTTTAAGAGCAAGTTTTCCTTTCTCTGAAGTTTGATAGCTTTTCTGAGGATATACCCTGTTGCTTTTCAAAACTAGCAAAACCAGGTATTATGGGATCACATCTTGGTTGTGCTGAACTGCCCATTCAGATCCCCCTGCTCCTCCAGGAAAAGCTTTGTACCTTTAAGATTGCTTCCAGCTGTGAAGTGCTGTGTCTCAGATGTGGTTTTTTCCTCAGGAGAGGTATATTTCTGCCTCTTCCACCTGTCAGTGTTGTTCCTTGTTGTAGGGGTTCTTTTTATCCAGTTTCCAGATCTCTCTCAGAGGAAATTGTTCCACAGGTACTTGTAAATTTGTTGTTTCCATAGGAGGAGGTGAGTTCAGGGTCCACCTACACCACTATCTTCCTAGAATCTCTTTGCCCATTAAAAATTTTTTTTTGTTATTTTTGAGTTGTAGGTGTTCTTTATATGTTCTCTGTGTTAATCCCTTATCAAATATGTGATTTGTAAATATTTTCTCCCATTCTGTAAGTTGTCTTTCATTTTCTTGGTAATGTGCTTTGATACACAAAAGATTTTAATTTTGATGAAGTCCAATTTATCTTTTTGTTGTTGTTAGTTGTGCTTTGGGTGTCATATATAAGAATTCATTGCCAAATCCCAGGCCATGAAGATTTATCCCTGTTTCTTACAAAGATTTTAGCTTTTATATTTAGGTAATTAATTCATTGATTTTATTTTTTGTATATAGTGTGAAGTAGGGGTCCAACTTCATTCTTTCACATATGGAAATCTAGTTCTGGCACCGTTCACTGAAGAAACTATTCTTTCTCCATTGAAAGGAATTGGCACCCTTGTTGAAATCAATTGGGCATTGATATATGGGTTGGTTTCTGGACTCTCAATTGTATTCCATTTGTCTTTATGTCTATCCACACTGTTTTAATTTCTGTAGCTGAAGAGTAAGTCCTCCAAATTTGTTGTCCTTTTTGGCTATGAGGGCCCCTTGGAATTCCATATGAATTTGAGGATCAGTTTTTTTTTTTTATTTCTGCACAAAAGGCTCTTCAAATTTTAATAGAATTGCACTGAATCTCATTGCAATCATGAAGGGATTGCTTTGGGAGGTATTGACATCTTAACAATATTAAGTTTTCCAATTCATGAATACAGGATGTGTATTCATTTATTTGTCTTCTTTAATTTAATTTCTTTCAGCAATATTTTATAGTTTTAAGTATACAAGACTTTCATATTCTTAGGGATAAATTTATTCCTAGGTATTTCATTCTTTTAGATGCTATTGTAAGTGGAATTGTATTCTTAATTTCTTTTTTGAATTGTTCATTGCTGATGAATAAAAACCCAACTGATTTTTGTTTATGGATCCCGTAACTTGCATCTTTGCTGAATTATTTTATTAGCTTTAGTAACATTTTTCTGGACTCTTTGGGATTTTCTACATATAGGATCATACCATCTGCAAACATAGTTTTATTTCTTTCTTTCTTATGTGGATACTTGTATTTATTTTTCTTGCCAAATCGCTCTTGTTAGGACTGTTAGTACAATGTTGAATAGTAGTAGTAAAAGTGGGCATTCTTGAATCACTCCTGATCTTAGGGGGAAAACTTTCAGTCTTTCACCATTGAGTAGATGTTAGCTCTGGGATTTCCAAAAAAGCCCTTTATCATGTTGAGGAAGTTTTCTTCTAGTCTTAGTCTTCTATATGTTTGTATCATGAAATGGTGCTGGATTTTGTCAAATGCCTTTTCTACATCATTCGAAATGATTGTGTGGATTTTTTCATTCCATGAATGTGGTGTATTATGTTTATTGATTTTCTTATGTTGAACCACACTTTCATTCCAGGGAAAATACCACTTGGTCATGGTGTATAATCCTTTAAATATGTTATTGTAGTCAGTTTGCTGGTATTTTGTTGAGGATATTTTCATGTATATTCATAAAAAATATTGGTTTATAATTTTCTTCTCTTGTGATGTCTTTTCTGATGTTGCTATCAAAGTAATACATATCTTATAGAATGATTTAGGCAGTTTTCCCCCCTCTTCCATTTTTTGGAGGAGTTGGAGAAGGATTAGTGATAATTCTTTAAATGTTTGATTTAATTTACCTGTAAAACCATCTGGTTCTGGACTTTTCTTTGCTGGGATGTTTTTGATTACTTATTTAATCTTGCTACTTTTTATAGATCTGTTCAGATTTTCTATTTATTTTTGAGTCTGTTTTGGTAATTTGTATCTTTCCAGGAAATTGCCCATTTTATTTAGGTTATCTGATTTGCTGGTGTACAATTGTTTATAGTACTTTTTAATAATCCTTTTTATTTCTTTAGGGTTGTTGGTAATGTTGACTTTCATATCTAATTTTAGCTTTTTGTGTATTCCTTCTTTTTTTTAAATCAGTCTATCCAAAGATTTGCCAATTTTGTTGATCTTTATAAAGGGTTAGTTTTGGGTTTTGTGATTTTCTCTATTTCTAAAATCCCTATTATAATTCTTGTTTTCTTTCTTTTGCTAGTTTCAGGTTTGATTTGCTCTTTCTTTTCTAATTCTGTCAAGTATAGAGTCAGATTTTTGATTTGAGATTTTTCCTCTTTTATAATGTAGGCATTTACTGCTATAAATTTTCCTCTGAATACTGCCTTTGCTGGATCCCATAAGTTTTTGCATGTTTTATTTTCATTTTTGTTCCTCTCAAACTATTTTCTAATTTCTATAGTGATTTCTTCTTAAACTCATTGGTTGTATGCTGTTTAATTTACACATGTTTTTAAAAATTTTTAGGGGGCTGACCCGTGGCCATGTGGTTAACTTCATGTGCTCCGCTGCGGCAGCCCAGGGTTTCTCTGGTTCGGATCCTGGGCGCAGACATGGCACCACTCATCGGGCCATGTTGAGGCAGCGTCCCACCTGTCACAGCTAGAAGGACCCACAGCTGAAATATACAACTATGTACTAGGGGAATTTGGGGAGGAAAAGCAGAAAGAAAAAAATAGATTGGCAACAGTTGTTAGCTCAGGTGCCAATCTTTAAGAAAAAAAAAATTCAGTTTTCTTTATGTTATTTTTCTATAGCTTTATTCCACTGCTTTTCCAGAAGATACTTGTATGTTATCAATCTTTTAAAATTTGTTGATACTCGTTTTGTGGCCTAACATATGGTCATTCTGGGAGAATGTCCAAAGTGCACTTGAGAAGAATGTGCATTTTGCTATTAGAGTGTTCTATACGTGTCTGTTGGGTCTAGTTGGTTTAGAGTGTTGTTCAACTCTTTTATTTCTTTATTAACCTTCAATCTAGATGTTCTACCCATTATTTAAATTAGTGTTTTGAAGTCTTCAATTATTATTGTAGAACTGTCTATTTTTCCCTTCAGTTTGGTCACTGTTGCTTCATATATTTTTGGGCTTTGTTGTTTGGTACATATGTTTATAATTGTTAGATCTTTTTCAGGTGTTGACCCTTTTATCAGCATATACTGTCCTTCCATGTCTCTTATAACAGGTTTTGATTTAAAGACTATTTTATTTCATCATAATATAGCTGCCTCATATCCCATTTGATAAGTATTTGTGTGGAATTTCTTGTTTCATTCTTTTTCTTTCAACTTATTTGCAACTTTGGATCTAAAGTGAGTCTCTTGTAGACAGCATAGAGCTGAGTTATGTTTTTTTAATCCATTTTCCAGTTTCTGTTTTTTGATTGCAGACTTTAATCCATTTTCATTTAAAGTAATTACTAATAAGGATAGAATTACTTCTGCCATTTTGCAATTTGTTTTCCGTGTGTCTTACATCTTTTTCATCCTTTATTTCCTCCATTATGACCTTCTTTTATATTTGCTTAAATATTTTTATAGTGAAAAAATTGATTCCCTTCTCATTTCCTTTGTGTATTTTTTAAAGTTATTTTCTTTGTGGTTACCCTAGGGATTACATTTAACACCCTAAATTTACAATAATATGGTTTGAATTGGTGCTAGCAACTTCAGTAGCATACAAAAACTCTGCTACTCTGTAACTCCATCCCCACTCTTTTTATGTTATTGTCACAAATTACATTTTTATACATGTACAGTGCAACTAAATAGAAAGAATTGCAACATATAAGAATTCACAGAGCCATCAACAGTTTTTCAAGGACATTCATTTTGCACATTTCCTATTACCAAGAAGGTGAGAAAAGCAATTAGAATATGATTTTGGCCTCAGTGTTCCTTTATTTTCTAAATAAGCATAGAAAGTTAATAGGAGTAAGAATAATATTAGTATTAGTAATAGAATACACTATTTAGTAGGTTGAAAAAGTAAACTGAGGTGGGCCACCACGAGGAACTATAGCAGATGGGTTTAGGGAGGTTGACTGGACTTAAACTAAATCTAGTTCCATTACTAGCCACATAATTTTGGGTCTGTGCCTCAGTTTTTTTATTCCTCATTTTCCTTATCCATAAAATGGGGATGACACTAACTGTGTCAAGGGTGGTCAGGATTAAATTATAGAGTTCATGGAGATTTCCAATGCTAGTCCCTAGAATATGTTTAGGACTCAATTAAAACTAGTTATTATTATAACTGAACCCCCAAACCTGATAATATGGAGAGTGCGTAACAGCTCTTGTGCATAGAAATTTTGTTTATGAATTGCAATTTTTACCTTGAAAGAAGTTGAACTCATTGGAAGAGCTGACTAAGTCTACTTCCCACACAAGAAAGAACATGTAAAGCAATATTTCTCAGACTGTTTTTTCTGCAGATCGCAGTAACAGTTAACATTTATTTCCCCCTGATTTATTGTGATATAATAGACAAAACTGTCTATGTTTAAAGTGTACAAATGTGATGACTTGATACACACATACATTGTGAAAAGACTGCCACAATCAAGTTAATTAACACATCCATCACCTCACATAGTTATACTATATTATTATTTTTTTCGGTTTTTTTGGTGAAAATGTTTTTGGTCTATTCTCAGCAAAATTCAAATATACAATATAGTATTTTTAACTATAGTCACTATGTTATACATTAGGTCCTCAGAACTTATGTACCTTCTATTGAAAATTTATGACATTTGGCAAGCATCTCCCCATTTCTTCCACTTTCTAGCCCCTGAAACCACCATTCTTCTCTGTTTCTATAAGTTCAACTTTTTTTTAAGACTCCACATATGAGTGATACCATACAGTCTTTATCTTTCCCTGTCTGGCTTATTTCACTTAGTACAATGTCCTCCAAGTTTATCTATTTTGTCATAAATGGCAGAATTTCCTTCTTTTTATATAGATCTCACATTTTCTTTGTCCATTTACCCATCAGTGGACACTTACATTGTTTCCATATCTTGGTTATTATGAACAATGCTGCAATGAACATGTTATTGCAAATATCTTTGATATCCTGATTTCATCCCTTTAGATGTATGCACAGAATTGAGATTTCTGGATCATATGGTAGTTCTATTTTTAAATTTTTGAGAAACCACTATAGTGTTTTCCATAATGATTGTACCAATTTACATGCCCACCAACGGTGTAAAAGTGTTCCCTTTTCTCCACATGCCCTCCAACATTTGTTAATCTTATCTTTGTTGACATTTTCTACTGTTTTTCTGTCCTTTATTTCATTTATTTCTACTCTGATCTTTGTTATTTCCTTCCTTCTGCTAAATTATGTCTTAGTTTGTTCTTATTTTTCTAGTTCCTTGAAGTGAAAAGTTGGCTTGTTTCAGATCTTCTTTTTTCTTAATGTAGGCATTTATCACTATAAATCTCCCTCTCAGAAGTGCTTTTCCTGCATCCCATAAGATTTGGTATGCTGTATTTCCATTTTTAGTTGTCTCAAGATACTTTTTGATTTCCCTTTTGATGTTTTTCTTTGGTCTATTTGTTGTTCAGGAATTTCCACATATATGTGAATTTGACTCCTGTTATTTATTTCTAGTTTCATACCATTGTAGTCAAAAGAGATACTTGAGATGATTTCAGTTGTCTTAAATTTGTTAAGACTTGTTTTGTGAACTAACATATCATCTATCTGGAGAAATTTTCCTTTGTGCTTAAGAAGAATGTGTATTCTGCATCTGTTTGATGAAATGTTCTCTGTATATCTGTTAGATCCATTTGTTATAAACTGTAATTTAAGTCCAATATTTCCTTATTGATTTTATGTCTGGATGATCCATCCATTTTGAAGGTGGAGTATTGCAGTCCCCTACTATTATTGCATTGCTGGCTAATTCTTCCTTCAGATATGTTAATGTTTTCTTGCTATATTTAGGTATTCTGATGTTGGTATATATACAATTCTTAAATCTTCTTGATGAATTTTCCCTTTATTATTATACAATGACATTGTTTGTCTTTTTACAATTTGTGATTTAAAGTCTATTTTTTCTGATATAACTATTGATAGATATAAACTTAGTATTGTCAACTTGTTAGTTGCTTTCTGCCTCTTTTGTAAGTCTTCTGTTCCTTTCTTCCTCTTTTGCTATCCTCCTTTGTGATTTGATGATTTTCTGTAGTGGTATGCTTTGATTCTTTCGCTTCATCCTTTGTGTATCTACTATAGTAACTCTTATAACTATAACAGTTACTTATTGATAGATAAATCAAGGAAATCAGGAAAACAGTTTTTTGTTTGCTGTATGGTTTAGATAAAACATCTTGTAAGTCTATTTTAACCTGATAGCATATTAACTTTGATCACATGTAAAATCTGTACACTTCTATTCTCCTTCCACGTTTTATGTTTTTGATGTTACAATTATATCTTTTTACATTGAGTATCCATTAACAAATTATTGTAGCTGTGATTATTTTGAATACTTTTCTCTTTTAACCTTTATACTAATATTAGTGATTTACACACCACCATTACAATATTGGAGTATTCAGAATTTAACTATATGATAAATCTTAACAGTGAGTTTTATACTTTCACATGTTTCCATGTTATTATTGTCCTTTCATTTCACCATGAAGGAGTCATTTCAGCATTTCTTGTAAGGCAGGTCTGGTTGTGATGGATTCTCTCAGCTTTTGTTTTTCTGGGTTAGTCTTTTTCTCTCCATTTCTAAAGGCCAGCTTTGCTGGATACTTGTTTGTTTGTTTTTCTGTCAGCACTTATAATGTACTTTCCCACTCTCTTCTGGCCTGCTAAGTTTCTACTGAGAACTTTGCTGATAGTCTTATAGCAGTTCTCTTGTACAAGATGAATTTTTATTTAGGTGTCGCTACTTTCAACATTTTTTGCATTAGATCTTTGACAGTTTTATTATAATGTATCCTGTTGAAGTCTTATTTGGGTTGAATCAGTGTGGGGATTTATGAGCTTCATGTACCTGGATGTCTATTTCACCTCCCAGATTTTGAAAGATCTCAACAGTTATTTCTTTCAATAAACTTTTTTGCCCCTTCTCTCTCCCTTATCCTTCTGTGACTCCCATAACATTAATATTATTTTGCTTGATGGTGACACATAATTCAAGCAGGCTTTGTTTACTCTTTTCTTTTTTCTCCTCTGATTGGATAATTTTAAATGACCTGTCTTTGTGTTCACAAATTCTTTCTTCTGTTTGATCAGGTCTGATGTTGATGCTCTCTATTGCATTTTTTCACTTCATTCACTGTATTCCTCAGCTCCAGAATTTCTGTTTGGCTTATTTCTATGATTTCTATCTCTCTGTTAGACTTCTGGTTTTGTTTATGTATTGTTTTCCTGATTTCATTGATTTAACTATCTGTGTTGTCTTGTAACTTGCTGAACTTGCTTATAACAATTATTTTGAATTATTTTTCTGGAACTTTGTAGATCCCCATTCCTTTGTGGTTGGCTACTGGAAAATTATTGTTTTCCTTTGGTAATGTCCCGTTTCTTTGATTTTCATGTTCTTGTAGCCTTGTATTGATGTCTGAGCATTTGATGGAGCAGCCACTTCTTCCAGACTTTACAGACTAGTTTTTGTGGGGAAAGACCTTCACCTGTGGGTGGCTACGAGCATGCCAGTTGCATGGGTTGTGTCAGTTCTATCTCCAGGGAAAGTCCAGCAGTGTGGTATCCACACAGCTATGTGAGCTGAGGACAGCATCAGCAAGATTGCAGGGATGCTTAATGGCCAAGGCTAAAAAGCGTGTGCAGCTGTATTGAGGGCTATTGAAGTCTTCCATGATGAAGGTTGCTGGGGACTTCTCCATATCTTTTTTGCCTATGGGATACGTCATGGCTCAGGGGATTCTACTTGCACAAGCTCCAGCTTGTGTATGTCTTTGTAGTGGTGGTTGCGCTGATGTTTGTGAGTGCCTGTGGAGCAGTTATGGAGCCAGAAACTGAAGTACATGCAGTCATGGAGCAATAACAGCTCCAGAATCTGAGGCATTGGCTAGCCTACAGCTGTCATTCCTCTGGTACCTGAGATGTGAGTGCACACAGAACAGTGAGGTTCTGGAGTCTGAAACATGCATGGAGGGGCTGGCAGTCCTGGTCTTGGGGAAGCAAAACAGCAGCTCCTTCAACAGCATCTCTCTCCCTAGGAGGTCCATGGTGGTGATGCCTTTTGGTAAACTCAGTGGCAAGAGCTGCCAGTGTCCTCTGCAGAACAGGCTTCTGGGCTCAGTGCTGATGAATACTGAAGGGTCCTCCATTGCAGAAGCTGCAGGGAATCTGTGGCTGTTGTGATGCCTAAGGTCCTCAGTGACAAAGGCTTCTCAGGCCCTTCACAGAGAAGGTCACTGGAGACTACCGTGAGATCCCCTGTATATTTGATACTGATAACTCTTACCCTTGTGATTTGTTCCTAGTCATCTTTAGGCACCTCAGTTAAGCTGATTTCCCCAGCAATCCTTTCTGTGTGGTTATTGTCGATTTTTTTCTCCACTGTGTTGCTATAAATTCTTAATTGGAGTCTTGGGCCTTCTTAGGGTTATTTTCGTTTTTGGATAGCTATCTAATTGTTGTTATTTGTGGGCAGATGAACGCTGGTATCTCCTATTCTGCCATCTCACTGAAATCACTCCTTCTGTTAGCCTCAAACTGAGTCTTGAGATCACTGGTATGCTTTAAATTTTCAAGAGATTTTGAAGTTTTGTTTCAATGATTATTTAAATAAAACCTCTCTTTTGGTATGATGTTTCACTACTGAAGGCCATTTTCATAAAACATTTGCTTCAATTGTTTTATTAGTAGTAGAATAAGACTTTGATTCAATGCCATGAAAATGAACTAATGAAGTAATAACTTTAATTGTTGAAGGTAATGAGATTAAGAGCAGAGAGGATTTTACACATAAATGATGCATTTATACCAAGTGAATGTGAATTACCTCATGGCAAATGAAAGTCTCACTGTAGTTCAATTAAAGAAAAGTTATAGGAGGAGCGAATAATCTCACAATGCATAGTAATATAGAAATATTAAACTCAAATAATCTTCAGCAATATCTTTCACTAACATATTGAAATTACATATTCATCTTTGTATATACCAACCAACAATTCTTCATTAGCAGTAAGTAGTTAGCAGCAATTGCTCAGTAAAGAATGCTTTGTTAAATGATATTTTTATAGCTTTTAGTATTGTATCTTAAGCTGCTAATAAATTGATTCATCAAAATAATGGACTTTTTAAAAACATGTTTATTGTTTAAGCCAACAGCATCACCTATCACATTAAATTATCAGTATCAGTTTTATCTAATTTATTTCATATTTTTCTTTGCAATTAATTTTTAATTTGTTTTTCAATTGTTGAAATATTCATATGAAAGTTATAAACATAAGGAATTTATACTTTGTTTTTGTTTGTATTCATTTAAATACTCAATTAATATGGAAAATCATTTAGATAAACTTTAGGGGTCAGTAATATTGGCTTTTGAAATGGACCATTTCTGAAATTTGAGAAGTCTTGGCATGGCAGTTAATACCTGGGGTTCTGGAGTCATGTAGATTTGAGTTCTAATAATTGTTTTACAACCAGCTAGTTGTGTCACCTTGGACAAGTTACTTAACCTTTTTAGCCCTCAGCTTCCTCATCTATGAAATGGGAGCAATTATAGTACTGATCTCACAGGGTTGTTGTGAAGATTAAATATTATAATGTATGTAAAGCATTTATCACAATGACTGGCACATTGCAAACATTCAAAAATATTAACGAATAATAGTTGTTATTATGAAAAATAGCTATATTTCTCACAGTGAACTTGGATTTAGCCTCAAAATCCCTGTCCACAGCCACAACAAATCTACTAGGGGTGGTTCTCCAGTTGAAACCTACTTGTCATTTCCAGATTAGTTGTCATATCCATGGCATTGAATAAATGATAGAGCCAGTGATTAATGAAGAAAGTTCTATCGTGTATGATTCTGGAAGTTATATATGGTAATCTTTATGCCTGCTCTATGGTGTTATACTTTGATATTTCCCTGGATTAATCCACAGGTAAAATGTTGATATAAACACTGGCTTGCACTTGGTAAGATTGTTTATCCTTAAAGAATAAGCCTATAATTCCTTTTCCAGCAATATGGAAAACTAAATAATTTGAAAATCTTCCCTCTACCATACATTTACAAATGTGGCTATAATATATTAATCTCCGTATAAGAATTCATAAGAAAATAAAGAAGTACCTATAGCCCTAAATAGAAAAGAAACTCCAAATCAGTGCAATAACTATGAGTTGAAGCCGCAGCTGCCCTGGGGGTAGTAGGTTGGTCTCAGTAATCAAAGGGTGTGAGTTTTAGTGGACTTGCGTTCACACAAAGTGGGGAATTGGAATAAGATTCCCACCTAAAGCCAGGAATCATATAGGACCTCAACCTCAGTGAAAACATAGACTATGAAAACTCCATTTACGAGTATAAGAAAAGATAACATGGAAGTTTTTTGTCTTATTCTCTGCCCTGAGTCACAAATAAAAAGTTTTGTCTAAAAATTCATACCAGTAGCTCTTTCTTTACCTGGTTTGGGGATTTGAATTTATATTATCTGCCAAGTTCTGCCTATAAGTTAACACAACAGTGTCCTTAGGGTGTTAATATTCCTGCATTGTTTGGCAGGAGCAATATAAACTGAGGCAACACACTCCCAGCTAAACAAGAGGATTTCTAAAGATCATTGATTCTCAGTGTATGTTCCAGGAATCAGAAGCATCAGAATCACTTGGAACTTGTTATGAATACACATTCTTCTACCCCAACCAAAACCTACCGAATCACATTATAGGTTGGTGTCTAATGACTTGTGTTTTAGGAAACCCTCCAGGTGATTTTGATGCATGTTCAAGCTTGAGAACCACTGCCCTAGAACCTAAAATTCCACATCATAAAACTTCCCACAAAACAACATACCATAAGTAACTCAATTCCATCTGACTTACACCAGGATTCAGGACAAAGTTAATGTCACTCTACATGACTTAAGGGATAGGCTTCATTAAGAAAACTTATATAAGCCAAGGAAAGTTACATATGCAAGAAAAGAAAAGGCATGTGTCCCCTTTATCTAGCATCACCTAGAAAGGTTCACCAGGACCTAAGCATATTATCCCATACCATGGGTCTGTGACTCAATAAAGGAACATAGTTGTTCTATAATTCAACCTTTCTATAAAAGCAGTGTGAAAAAGCAGTCTTGTCAATGGAGAACTATGTACACTACTAGGCACTTGGCAGTCTGGATTTAGGGGTTCAGATGTATAGAAGAACTGTCTTGTAATGCTAGCTGCCCACAATCTGGAGAAGTTGGTGTCAATAGAGTCCCTGTTTGGTGGAAAGAAGCACAGGTCTAGGGTGAATATGGACTTGAATGCAAACTCTCTTTCTGCGAAAAGGGGGAATCTCTGGTCCCAGTGAACTGTTTGTCAAACCAACTCAGAGTGAGCTCCCAGAGTGATCTTCAGACAATCCTGTTCCTTTTTGCTCAGGAAAATTAAAATTTAAATCTGTTTGAATTCTGACAACTGACATAAACATGGCACCACGTTTTTCATCCAAACTGATGTTTATTTTATGAAATCAATAACTGTTAAAAATCTTAAAAAAAAGAAGGGGAGAAAGAGGAGATGGAAGAGGAGGAGTGAGAAGAAGAAATCATAATAAAATCATGAAACAGTGAGATTTCTAAGAGAATTTTTATAATAGAAACCTCGATTGTATTGCTAAGATAGTTTTTATGATAGAAGCCCCTGCCATACAATCCTGCTCTGTCTATCACAGCTACTGAAGAGAAAATTAATAATCTGGATGATAAATCTAAGAAACTTATCCATAGTGCAGCACAGAAAAATAAAGAGAAGGAAAGTATGGAAGAGAGGTTCAGATACATAGAAAATCTAATTTCAAAATCCAACGTACACAGGCTCTGAGTTTCAGAGGAGAGAATAGAGAAAATAGAAGAGAAGCAATGTTCAAAGGAAAGAATGGCTTATAGTTTTCCAGAATTAATGAAAGACACAAATACTCAGAAAGAATAATTAGAGTTAAACTGAGAAGAATAAATAGAACTAAATTCAAACCTAACACATCGTAGAGAAACTGCATATCAAATATAAAAAGAACATCATGAAAGCAATCAGAGAGAAGACAGATTATCTACAAATAAAAAAAAGAAGACTTCTCACTGGCAGTAATAGAAGTTAAAATTCAATGCAACATTTTCAGTTTTGAAAAAAAATAACTGCCTACCTAGAATTTTATAAACAGGTAAATTATTATTCAAGAGTGAGGACAAGAATTAACTATATAACATCAACAACCTATTAGTATAAAAACAAGGCAAAACTAAAGTACTGGAAAATATGATAAAATAGTAAAGAATGACTGGAGTTAAAACATTCTAAGGTCCTTATACTATTCAGGAGAGAAGAGAATAGAGATATTGATTGACTTTAGACATTAAGTCAAGTAGGTATGCCAATTTTTTAAGGGTAATCAGAAGACGAATGGAAATAGAATGTATTTCAACACCAGTAGAGGGAAAATAATATAATATTTGGCAGAAAAAGAAGTGAAATAAACATAGAAAAAGCAAGATAAATAGAAAATACAAAACAGTAAAAACAAGCCTAAACATGTCAGTCATCACAATATATATAAGTGGACTAAACTCACCAATTAAAAGGCAGAGATTGACAGATTGGATGAAAAAAAACAAAATTAGTTATAAATTATTTATGAGAGATACACCTAAAACATAAGCACGCAGAAAGATTCAAAGTAAGGAAGTGAAAACAAAGATACCAGGAAAATATACAAAAGAAAGCTGACGTGGCTATGTTACTATCAGACAAAGCACATTGTAAGGCAGAAAATATTATTAGTGATAAATAGGGTAGGTACATAATGATAAAATGAGCAATTTACCAAGACGATAACATTTCTAAAAGTTGAATGCACTTAATAGCATAGCTTCAAAATATGTAAAGCAAAATTGAATTACAAGGAAAATATGACAATTAATAACCACAGTGGAATATTTTAACACTCCTTTCACAATAACCCATCTTAAAGCTTTTCTATGATTTTCCACTCATTTTCCTTATTTCATTCTAGTAGGAATACCAAAATTTTAAAGTTTAACACAAAGAAAATGTAACTATATGATACTGGAAGTTGTCCTAGCATGGTGGGATTGTGGTTTATTTTTCTCTTTAATTTTAGAATTTCCAAAATCTACTGTAATTCATACATGTTATTCATTCTTTGTAATACAAATAAACTAATAAGCCTTTTACAAATGAACACAAAGTAAAAATAATTGTATCCTTAGCATATAATATAATGGTTGGCACAGATTAGGTATTCATTAAGAACTGGTTGAACTATACTTGGGGTCATTTGAAAAAAAAATTGTATAGTAGTGGAAAGAACACTTTTCTGGGACATGTGGGTTTAGTAGGGCTCTGCTATTTACCTATCCATATAGTTCTCAGAAATTCAGTGTAAGTTAAATTTCCTTACTCCAAAATGTGAAGAATAAACTCTTTCCTGACAACCTTAAAAGACCGTGAAGATCAAATGCGTGCAAACACACTCAGAATACAATAAAATAGCGTAAAATACAGTATACTATTACAAGTAAACCCAGCTGCATTGTAGTTCATTCATTCCCTAGTCATCATGCCCACTTTTATGCAACAAATCTCATGTCATAAAATCCCTGCTTGTGTGTTAACAGTGAAACCAGATAGAATATACAGTGTCAAGAAGTAACAAGTCCTGCTGAGTATCAACATAGGTGTCTCACATAGAAATGGGGTGAAGGCAATCATTTTTCTGGTTTACTCAGATCTAACCAGGATAGTTTTGTTGCATCTGCAAAGCAACATGTAGAGTTCCTCCAGAATCCCTCCAACAATGTCGAGTTTGCAGGGAACTGAATCTGTTGAGGCTTTATTTACATGGCATGATTTCAGTGACACTGGGAAGACAGCAGTGTTGATACTAATGAAAATAAGCCCTAATACAAAATGTGATATGCATGTCCTCCTACACTTCACAGTAGATTTATGAATAAAATAAAGAGAGTGTTCTTCTTTCTCTCTTGAGAAGTGGATTTGGCTAAGCAAATAGAGTGCCGTTTGTGGAGAAAGATGGGTAATGGGTGGAAATAAGAGGACAAATAGACTGAATTTATCTCAAAAGTTCAAAAACTGTGTGCTATGGAATACAGACACTCATAATGACTTGTCTCTGTATCTTTTCTACTTTTGGGAAGGGGGTTGGAGGCACTGGAAGAATATTTTCTATATCCTGAAACACGCACATCACCATCACCATCACCACCATCACTCTCACCTTCATCACCATCAACCCTGTGTCCAAAAGCAATAAGCTCATTTCAGAAGCTAACTTTCAAAAAAATGACCCCTTTTTATCCATTGGCCACTATACATTTCATTGGCTTCTTTGGCTTAATATTATGACTGGAAGGTAGCTTTTTGATACCAAATCTTCTCAAACACTACTTAAACTCTTTGCTGAAGCCAAGCAATTATAAATGTAGTTTGTTTATTATTGGCTTAAGACTTGCAAATGTAGTCTCATTTCAAGTTAATGACTAAAATTTGATATGGACTTTCAGTACTTCCAGGTGATCCTACTATAATTCCTAGTCCATCTTTATTCTCTGTTCCCCTGGTTGAAAAAACTATTTCACACCTTGTCCTCAAACATCCAATATTGCCTTCTCCCTCTTCTCTATAAACTGATTAAGTGGCCTCTTATTTCACTCAGAAAACAGAACTTATCTGAAGAGGCCTATCACAAGTTCTTACTACCACATTTACCCATCTCACTGTATTTGCACCCACATAATCTGCTTTACTCCAATTATGGACTTTACTACTGCAAATAACTTCTTTCCTGCATCAACAATTTATCCCTGTACACCAGGTTCTCAATGAAAAACCATGTTAAGCTGTCTTACATCTTAAACAATAACATTACTAACAACAAAATAACTTCCATAGACACTAAATCCCTTATCAGTTACCACTTCTTCACTCCTTTTCTCTGATAATCTTTGCAGCAAACCCTCACTCAAAAGTGTTGTCTATACTTATTCTCTTAACTTTTTCCGCATCTCATTGTCTTCCAAATGCACTCTAATTATATTTTGTTCTTGTCACTCCATTGAAACTCGTGTTGTGATCCCCAGTGACCTCTACATTTTTCAAATTCAGGGTCAATTCTCATCCATATTTTATTTGATCTTTCAGCAGCGTTTGACACAGCTGATCACTTTCCTGTTGAAGTATTCTCCTCACTTGGTTTCTCTAAGACAGTGTATTTTCCTCATACCTCACTGCCAGCTCCTTCTCAGTTTTTTCATGGTTCTTATTCCTCCTTCCCATTTATTAAATATTGTAGGTTTTCTGCTCTTTTCTATCTAGTCTCATACTCTTGGTGATTTCATTTTTTCGTGGTTTTAACTGCCATTTATATGCTGATGACCCCCAAATGTATCCAAGCCTATGCACTTCCATAAACAATGAACTCCTATATCCAACTGCCTTGGAACTATACTACTTGTTGCCTAATAGACATATCAAATTTAATGTGTCCCAAATACAAATCCTGATGACATCACCACACCCCATCTATCTTGTTCCTCACCAAGCGTTCCTCATGTCAGTGAACTATTCACTTAGTCGCTTTGGTCAAATACTCAGAGGTCATATCTTATTCTTCTCTTTCCCCCACACTCTACATCTAATCCATTATCAAATTCTATTTTCTCTTCTTTAAAAATATATCTCAAGTCTATTTTCTCACTTCCTCAACTGTTACCTAGTCCAGCCACTATCCCTGATCTAAACTATTATAATAGTATTCTAAGTTGTCTACATGGCTCTATTCTTGCCCCAGTATAGCCAGTCTTCCATGATGCTAGCAGAGAGATCTTTTAAAAATATGCAAATTAAATTGTGTTACTCCCATGTTCAAAGCTCTCCAAAGATCAAACCCAGTGGTTATCTACTGTCCTGAGGAAAAACAAAATACAAACTACTTGCAATGGCTTACAAGGTCTTACATGATATGGCCCTTCCCTAGCTCACTGACCTCATCTCCTACCATTCTTTGACTCACTATGACCTAGCTACATTAACTTTCTTGCTGTTGCTCAAACATAGCAAACTTGTTCTCACTTTTAGGCTTTGTCTTTGCTGTAATGTTCTTCTTCCAGATTTGTCATGGTTCATTCCTTGAGCTAGTAGCTTCTTCTTTTGCTTTAATTTTATTTTCTTAGAGAAGCTTTTCCTTATGACCTTCCCTAATTAAAATAGACACACTTCACCACCTATCCCTTTAATCTCTTTTATTTTAAACTAACATTTTGTGTTTGTTTGTTAATTATCTGTATATCCTATAGTTTATAAGCTCCAAGAGGCAGGTACTTTATTCACTGCCATGTCCAACAGCATATCATAGATAGTCAATAAATATTTCTTGAATGAATGGATTAATGAACCTAGTAGGTAGAATGAGGACATTCAAAAACAAATAATTTCCAAGATAAAGGAGTATACAAAGATGGATTAAGACGAGCATAAACATTTATCCTATAAGGCAGAGTGTGATCTGTGCTGTAAGAGAGACACAAGCAAACAACAATGCTTGGCACATAGTAGGTACTCAATAATAATTTTTTCAGCTTTATTGAGATATAATTGACATATGACATTGTGTAAGTTTAATATGTATAATGTGATGATTTAGTATATGTATATACTATGAAATGATTATCGCAATAAGGTTAGTTAACACATTCATCACCTTGCAGAGTTACTTTTTTGTGTGGTGAGAACACTTAAGATCTACCCTTTTAGTAATTTTGAATTATACAATACAGTATTGTGAACTATAGTCATCATGCTGTACATTAGATCCTCAGGACTTACTCATCTACTAGCTGGAGTTGGTACCTTTTGACCAACAGCTCACAATTTTCCCCACCCTCTAGCTCCTGGAAACTACCAATCTACTGTTTGTTTCTGTGAGTTCAGCTTTTTTAGATTCCACATGAAATCAGGATTACACAGTGTTTGTCTTTCTCTGTCTGACCTATTTCATTTAGCATAATGACCTAAAGATTCATCCATGTTTTTATGAATGGCAGAGTTTCCTTTTTTATTGCAGAATAATATTTCATTATATATATATCACATTTTCAATAATTATTTTTGAAGAAACAAATGAATCAATGAATACCAAGGAGATTATCATGATTGATGGTGATATCAGTCATACCTACTTCAAGATAAAAGAGTGGATAGAGAATTTAGAGACAGGAAGAAGGAAAAAGCTTGAATCTGGGTGGGCTGAGGGGTTATAATTGAGAGAAAGGAGTATAACATAAAGTTTGGTGTTGAAGAGAAGCTTCCACTATACTACTTTGGGCCCTAGAAAATCACTGTGATATGGTAAAGAATGTATCTGGTTTTTCTCCCTGGTTCCTGGCACAGAGCTTCAAAAACCCTTGGAATTTCCTGAGTTACAGGAGTATCTTGATTATACTAATAAGATTACCCATGGCAGCCCCTAGATAGTTTCAGGATGGGAGCTATCATCAGAAAGGCCAAACACATGATTAGAGGGTTTGAACTTCCAGCCCCCTGACTTCCAGGGGAGGGGAACTGGATACTGAGTTCAATCACATGGCCAGTTATTTAATCAATCATGCTTATGTAATGAAACCCTATATAAAAACTCTGGACAATGAAGCACAGGGGAGCTTCCTGTTTGGTGAATATATCAATGTACTGGAAGGATGACACAACCTGACTTTAGGGGCACAGAAGCTTCTGTACTCAGGACCCTCCTAGAACTTGCTGTATGTATCTCTTCATCTGGTTATTCATTTGTAAACTTCATAAGAAAATGGTAATCATAAGTATAGTGCTTTCCTGAGTTCTATGAGTCATTCTAGTGAATTGTCAAGCTTAAGGGATTTGTTGGAATCACTAAACTTGTAGTCAGCTGGGCAGAAGTGAGAGTATCCTGGAGACACTAGTTATGGCTGGCATCTGAAATAAAGGCAGTCTTTTTGGGGACCTTGCCTTTTAACCTGTGGGATCTGACACTCAGGTGGTGTCAGAATTGAATTTAATTATAGGACACCCAGTTGGTGGCTAAGAATTAGTATCAGAATGCAATCAACACTCACAATATCTTTGCTACACAATCTGACATCTATTTGTTGTAAGGTAAAAATTGTTGACCACAATTGATTTTGGATATGTGAAGTTAACACCAATTTGCTGTTTTCTTATTTCATTTTCCAGTGAATTAACTGATAAATTTGACACTGTATGAGTTCCAATTTATATAGAAGTTGGCATCGTGTTGATGTTAAATTAGTGTTAAAAAGCAGCACTATTACAACCACATACACTCTGTAAGTTATTTACAAAGCTTGAGTGACCTCCCCTTGATTTAATGAACTTCAAAAGTTTTATGTGTTTAAAATTTTGAAGATTTTTACTATTAATACTTATGGGAATAAATGCTAAGATTTAAGTTAAAAGACTATTTTAATTCCCTAACAGGAAAGAAGAATAAATATCATAAAACACAAATTGGGAATATATTTAAAAATTGCTTTCAATTTTCTTGAAAATTTAAATCTCAGCAGTGAGTCAGTATAAGATACCCACTACATATTGTTTCAATTATAATCAACTAAAGAAAGATTGGTTGCCTACATCAGTCATCAAATATTGTATACAAAATTAGTATTTTAATTGAAAAAGTTTATTAATTATGTAGTCTTCCATTTAAGGTTATATATGAAGGTCTTGGTAGACTAGGTGCTGCCAAGGACACTGGCATTCAGCAGGCAGGTACTTGTTACACATGCATTAAGTTGCCCTTATATCAAATGCCATGCCAAAACGAATGCACCATTAGCACAATGTGCTTCCTTGCTCAAGTTTACACCACATTGTCAGAGATTTGCATGCAATGAATGACCATTCTCTCTGCTTCTCTGCTGCCTTTGTCCTTCAGGAGCACAGATTGCTTCTGGTATTGACTGGAGGATATTACTTTTTTTCATTAAATTATACGAGATACATATTCTTTGAGAAAAAGTATACTTGGAGAACTGAAAGGAAAAGTCGTTTCTTCCTTCCTCCAAATCATTCCTGCCAGCCAGAGATGAGGTGTTGATATTTATCGTATGTGTCAAAAGGAGCACTAGACCTGACTCATGGATGTTCCAGCACTATAAGGTAGTGTATTTGTTTTCTAGGGCTGCTGTAACAAACCACCACAAACTGAGTGGCTTCTGGAAGCTAGAAGTCCAAGATCAAGGTGTTGTGAGGGCTGTTTTTCCTCTAAAGGCACTAGGGGAAGTGCTGTTCCAGGCCTCTCTCCTTTTCTCTGGTTGTTTCTTGGCTTGTGGCAGCATAGCTCCAATCTTTATATGACATTCTCCCTATGTGCACGTCTGAGTCCAAATTTCCCCTTTTTGTAAGGACACTAGTCATAATAGATTAGGGGCCCATCCTACCCCAGTATGATCTCATCTTAACATAACTAATTATATCTGCAATGGCCCTATTACCAAATTAAGTCACATTCTTAGATACTGGTGGTAAGGACTTCAATATATAAATTTTTAGGGGAATTAGATTTGGGGAAGGAATTAAAAGAAACAGCCAATTCAACCCATAACAGGTAGGAAGGAGTAACAATAGTTACTGCTTAGTGCATTTACTGTGTCCCAAGCCCTATGGTAAGACATTTTTATGGAGTATCTCATTTGATTCTTACAACCACTATATGATTTAGGTACTGTTAAATCCTACAGCTTATAAATGAGGAACTGAGGCTCAGAGAAGTTGAACCCAAGTTAGGAAGTTACTGAACCAGGATGGAAACCCAGGTGATGTTACCAGAATGTACAGTATTGACCATTACATACTTCTAAAAACCTAATGGTGTATCTTCCCTTTGGACTGTGATGCAACATACTGACCATTCTTTCCTTCAGAAATCCATACTACTTAGTGCACACCAGGGCAATGGCTGCACCATTTAAAGATGGTGTTCCTTATGGTACATAATCTAAAGAGTGATAATATTCTTCTTTGTAACATTTTCTTTTGCACCTTGGTGGTTATCTAATTTTCCCAACTAGGGTATATGCTCCTCTAGGTGATGGAGTGTGCCTTATACGTATTTTCTATACCCCACAGAGACTAGCACAGTGTTAACTCTCAATAACTAATTGTTGAGAAAAAAGTATGACAAAATAAGATGTCGTAAGTATGTCCTTTTCAATAGGTAAAAGACTTCTTTCAAAAATCTCCATGGAAAACTAAATATGTGCCAACAATTACCATAAAGTCAGTGCTAACACCTAAATACTTTTTTCAACAATGGTGTCCTGATGTGAGGCTTTGCAATTTATTGAGTTTTGGACCTTAAGCTGTGGTTTCCCGACTGACCAGTCATGAGGGGTTGAGTAGATTAGGATATTTATCAATAACTCTTTGGTTCAGATGTTTTAGCAGGTACATTTCTTAAGGCAAAAATTCCATCTTTTCTTTTTGCAGAATATCAGGTAAAATTTAAGTATCTATATATTTTTTTATTTTATTTTTTTCTTTTTTATCCCCAAAGCCCCCCGGTACATAGTTGTATACTCTTCGTTGTGGGTCCTTCTAGTTGTGGCATGTGGGACGCTGCCTCAGCATGGTTTGATGAGCAGTGCCATGTCCATGCCCAGGATTTGAACCAATGAAACACTGGGCCGCCTGCAGCAGAGCGCACAACCTTAACCACTTGGCCACGGGGCCAGCCCCTAAGTATCTATTTTTAATTATAGCAATGATTAGCAATCTTATCTTTAAATTATTATTACTTACATAACCAAGTTGCCAAGAGGGTAAGATTTATCTGAATCAGGCAAAAGAAAGAAAAGACACTAAAAGTACTTTAAAAGTCATTTGGGTTTCAGTGCTGATGATTCTCTTAATTTGTTTTGAGTATAGACAAGTTTTCCTCACATTTTGGAGCCTCAGTTTCTCCACCTGTATAGAGAGAATGCTACCACTTGCCCTGCCTAATTCAGAGGGCTTTGTAAATGATGAAGCATAATACACACAGAAGGGATTAACATTATTGCTTCATTAAAACCCATCTCTAATATTTCAATTCTTTAGGGGAATAATCTAATATCTAAAGTTCAGATTGACATTAGACAAAGAACAGCTTTGTTGGGATGAAAAGCACCTGCATCCTTGCAAGAAACCATCACACCCAAGCTCCATCTGGAAATAGCTTCTCATATCGAGTTTACATTCAAAAATACGTGGTAGAGAACAAGAAATTGCCTAGCTGCCTTTTATAATCCCATGTGTACATTGTATTTATTTCTTTTTGAAAAGGACAGTAGAGCACATTCTCAGGTGCTTCAAATGTGACTGATGATAAGGAGGAAGGTGCATGAGTATGACTCTGAAGTTGGAACCAGACTGCTCTACAATTTGAAGTAAAGGAAAGGACTCTCACAAACAGATTATACTGAATATTACTCTGTGGGGATACAGACAGAAAAGAATAACAGGAGCTACGTCAGATACGCAGTTAAGGATACAGCTTTAAGATTAGTCCCCAAAACCTCAAGAAAAAAGGCTTTAAAACAATACTATATATATATATATATATACACACAAAGCCATTCTGTAATTGACTTTCTCAAAATCTTTACTGGCAGAACACCAATTATTGTCCCATTTGATAAAATGAGAAAGCTAAAGCACAGAGAGGGGAAATGACCTGCTAAAATCAACACAGCTAGCTAATGGAAGAGTAGATCTAGAACCCTATTCACCTTAGAAGCAGATTTATCTCATCTCTATTTAGAAAACAGACCTGTGGAGAAATTATGTAGTTGTAGTGTGGGAAAAAATGCAAAGGCCCAAGTAGCCCATCCCCCTACCACAACTGCACCTCAAAATCTTGGCAATCTTCTGTTTTTAATTTGGAAAGTTCTCAGGAGGTCTCAAAAATGTTGAGCATTTTTCTCCTCTTCCACATAGAACTAGGAGACTAAAAAACCATGAATATTGTAGTAGTCTTCCCAAAGAGGGACCATGTGTGTATGCTTCTCTATTCCTGCCTCAGTAGTATTTTTCTGACCACAGTCCCTGTTTTTCCCTTTATGGTGTTATTGTTTTCCCTTAAATTCCTCTCAACACAGAGATGATTTAAACCATCTTTTGGTTCAACAAAATGGCCCATTGTCTCTCATCCCTTTAATATGCCATTTTAAAAGGAAATGAAGACGAAAAAATAGCAAGGTTCTTGTCTTCAGAAGATTACTTGCCTGAATAGTTAGAAGGAAGATCTTGAAAAAAATCCAAGTTTTAGAAACGTCTCTGGACCTAAGAGAGCCCATATCCATATGGCATATTAGTAGAGTAACCAAATAATTCTTAACCAAGCTAGGAGAATTTTGAGAATGAAAGAGGGCACTAACCAGACAAAACACTTAGACAATAGGCATAAATTGGGACTGTAACTTTACATGTAAATCAATGTAAACCTAGCAAGAATGTATTCAGAGTCCCTAGAGTATGTATTCATCATCTTACTTGGAGACTTGAACTACTTTAAGACTCTGATGGAGACTGAAGACAGGGTTTTATGTACAACATTTTAAAGTAGGGAGTGACAAACTAAAGCACATGGGCCAAATCTTTCTCACTGTGTGCTTTTGTAAATAAATTTTTTTGAGACAATCCAACCCATTAGTTTATAAATTGTATATGGCTACTTTTGCACTATGATAGCAAAGTTGAGTAATTGCAACATGACCCTGTATGTGGCCAAGTTGAAAATATTTATTTACTATCAGGCCCCAGGAAAAGTTTGCTGATTCTTTTTTAGAGAATTATCATTATTATTTATAATAAATACTGGGCTAAAACTAAAAATATGGGGGCTGGCCCTGTGACTGAGAGGTTAAAGTTTGCATGTTCCGCTTTGGTGACCCTGGGTTCACCGGTTCAGATCCTGGATGCAGATCTAGCACTGCTCATCAAGCCATGCTGAGACAGCATCACAAATAGAAGAGGTAAGATATACAACTATTTACTGGGGAGCTTTGGGGAGAAAACTTAAAAAATAGAGGAAGATTGACAACAGATGTTAGTTCAGGGCCAATCTTCAAAAAAAAAAAACTAAAAATATGAACCTTGAGATCTCGTCAACTTGGCGGTGTGAGCAAAGGTTGAACTCGCCTCCTCCCATGAACACAACCAGGTTACAACAATTTTTGGAAGAATTACCCTGGACTGAAAACTCAAAACTGGATAAAAAGAACCCCCACGACAAGGGATAGTCCTGACGAAGGCAGAAGAGGCAGTAATTCTAGCCTGAGAGGAAAAAAGCCACCTTTAGGAGCAGCAGAGCTTCTCAGCTGGCCAGGCAGGAGCCACCCTAAGGTATGCAGCCCTCCCTGGAGGAGTGAGGTCCGGCGGGGGCGATACTCCTATAAGCATCCTTCGGACTCAGCCCAACAGGGACAGGGGTCTTACTGTCTGGCTTTGCTGGCTGTTAACTGCAGCAAGGACACCCCCAGAAAAGCTATTGGCCGAAAGCTGAAAAGACCTGGGTCTTAAAGGGCCCACACACAAACTCACTCATTGCAGCAACCAAAAATCACGAGAGAGAAGGCTGACAGTCCTTTAGTGAAACAAGACTCACCTGGTGGGCTCTGGAGGCATCTTGGTGAGAGGAGGGACCTCTCCTGTGACTGAGACATTGGTGGGGGCCATTGTTCTGAGCTGGTCCAGGTGTGCTGATATGGACACTGGTAGGGGCCATTGAGGTGCATCCCTTGGGCTGTTAGCCCAGGGGTCTGCCACATCCACTAGAGCACAGATGTAATCCAGTTCAGCCAGGGCAGGCAACCTGCCCTAGGGACTGGCCCCACCTAACAGCAAGCCCTCAGGCTACTTTTCAGCCTGCATTGACTGAGTGCCTTTATCCACTACAGGCCAGCAAGGGTGTCTGCCTCTGTGGGGCAGTGCCTGTGTGAGGACCAGGTGAACTTTGGGGGGCACTGGGAGAGAGGTGGAGGCCTCTGCAAGTGTCACGTTGGGGTACACTCCAGGGGGTTGAGAACTGTGCACGGAACAAGACTGTGTTGACAGTGTATGTGGTCCTGTGGGGGGTGAGGCTTATCAGCAGCAGAAGACTTGTGCTTCACAAATAGCAATAAAAAGGATCAGCCCCACATTGCAAAGCCGGAAACAACTGAGTGTCTCCATGCCAAGGGCTAGCCCCACTCAGCTGCACTCCTAAGAGAACTGACAACAGCCTTGTTGGCCTCAGGCCTATCACAACTGTATGCCCCTGTGCCTAGCAACCAGCTACACTGGGTACCAACCCAATTAAGAGGGCAATTGCAATAAGAGTGTGCTGATAGATTTTGTAGCCAACAGTGCTGAGGCTCCCCAAACCAGATTTACAAACAGCTGGCCAGGGAAGGAAAGATCAGACTCCCTGCATACCTGCAGTGGGAGCAACCCTGCCACAGCAGAAGGACACAAGTAGCCCACAAAAGGGGCACTCCTGGTTCTTATGGACTGGTGACGAGAGGGAAGCACACTGCTGGGCCTCTTAAGGCATCTTATACATAAGGCCACTTCTCCAAGATCAGGAGACATAGCCAACCCACCTAATACAAAGAAAATAGCACAGAGAAAGAGGCATAATGAGGAGGCAAAGGAATACTTTCCAAGCAAGGGGACAGTACAAAACCCCAGAAAAAGAACTAAGTGAAACAGAAACTAGCGACCTACTTGACAAAGAATTCAAACAAAATATCATGAGGATGCTCACAGATATGTGGAGAAGAATGGATGAACAAAGTGAGCACATCTGCAAAGAACTGGAAGATATAAAAAAAAATCAGAAATGAAGAATACAGTACTCGAAATGAGAAGTTCACTAAAGGGCCTCAATAGCAGAATAGAGGAAGCAGAAGAATGGATCAGCATGCTAGAGGAAAGACTAGAGGAAATCACCCAAGCAGAACAGAAAAGAGAAAAAAGAATTAGACAGAATGAGGACAGTGTAAGGGAAATCTGGGACAATATCAAGTGTGCTAACATTCAGATTATAGGGGTCCCAGAAGGAGAAGAGAGAGACAAAGGGGCAGAAAATTTATTGTAGAAATAATAGAGGAAAACTTTCCTAACCTGAGGAAGGAAACAGACATCCAAGTTCAGGAAGCACAGAGAGATTGAAACAATAGAAGCCCAAAGAGGCCCACACCAAGACATATTATAATCAAAATGTCCAAAATTAAAAACAAATAGAGAATCCTAAACGCAGCAATAGAAAGGCCACAAGTGACATATAAAAGGAAGCCCATCAGGCTATCAGTGGACTTCTCAGTCGAGACCCTACAGGAAAGAAGAGAATGGCACAACATATTTAAAGTGCTAAAAGGAAAAAACCTACAGCCAAGAATACTCTATCCATCAAGGTTGTCATTCAGAATGGAAGGAGAGACAAAGAGCTTCCCAGAGAAGCAAAAATTAAGGGAGTTTATCACAAAGAAACCAGTTCTGCAAGAAAAGCAGAAGGGACTTATTTAAGTGGGAAAGCAATGACCACAAATAGAGATTTAAAAAATTATCAAAAAAACAACAAAACAGCAACAACAAAAAAACAGGCAATAAAATCACTTGCAAGGTAAAAATATAGTAAAAGCAGGAGATCAACTACCTGTGAAGATAATATGAAGGTTAAAAGACAAATGTACTAAAATCACCTATTTCAATGATAAGAGGGTAATGGATTGACACACACTAAACAAAAGACTATATATGATGTGAAAAACATATAATGTGGGAGGAGGGGAGTGAAAAACTAGAGCTTTTAGCAAGAGGTCTAGCTAAAGAGTATATCTACTCAATATAGACTGTTATATGCATAGTATATTAAATAGGATCCTCATGGTAACCACAAAACAGAAACCTATAACAAGCAGGAAAAAAAGTAAGACAAGAGAAATCAAACATATTACTAAAGATAGCCATCAAACCACAAGGGAAGAGAACAAGTGAAAATGAAAGGAACAGAGAAGAACTACTGAAACACCCAGAAAAAAGGAAAAGGTGACAAAATGGCAATAAATACATATTTATCAATAGCTACTTTAAATGTCAATGGACTAAATGCTCCAATCAAATGCCATAGGGTGGTCAATTGGATAAAAAAAACAAGACCCATGTATATGCTTCATACAAGAGACACACTTCAGACCTACAGACACTCACAAACTGAAAGTGAAAGGATGGAAAAAGATATTCCATGCAAATGCCAAAGAAAAGAAAGGGGGGCTAGCAATACTTAGACAAAATAGACTTTAACTCAAAAACTGTAATAAGAGACAAAGACGGGCACTACATAATGATAAAGGGAACAATCCAACAAGAAAATATAACACTTGTAAATATCTATGCACCCAACATAGGAGCACCTAAATATATAAAGCAATTATTAACAGACATAAGAGGAGAAATAGACAGTAACACAATAATAGTAGGGGACTTTAACACTCCACTTACACCAATGGATAGATCATCCAAACAGAAGATCAATAAGGAAACACTGGCCTTAAAGGACACCTTAGACCAGATGGACTTAGTAGATATATACAGAACATTCCATCCAAAAACCACAGAATACACACTCTTTTCAAATGCCCATGGAACATTCTCCAGGACTGATCACATATTAGGCCACAAAACAAGTCTCAATAAATTTAAGAAGATCAAAATAATACCATGCATCTTTTCTGACCATTAAGGTATGAAACTGGAAATCAACTACAGAAAGAAAACCAGAAAAGCCACAAAAATGTGGAGATTAAACAAAATGCTACTGAACAATGACTGGGTCAATGAAGAAATCAAAGACGAAATTCCTGGAGACAAATGAAAATGAAAACACAACATGCCAAAATTTGTGGGATACAGCAAAAGCAGTTTTACAAGGGAAGTTTATAGCAATTCAGGCCTACCTCAACAAAGAAGAAAAATCCCAAATAGACAATCTAAAAGTGCACCTAAAGATACTGGAAAAAGAACAACAAACAAACCCCAGAATCAGCAGAAGGAAGGAAATAATAAAAATCAGAGCAGAAATATATGAAATAGAGACTAAAAAAAATAGAAAAATATTAATGAAACCCAGAGCTGGTTCTTTGAAAAGATAAACAAAATTGACATACCCTTAGCTAGACTCACCAAGAAAAAAGAGAGAAGGCTCAAATAAGTAAAATCAGAAACAAAAGAGGAGAGATTACAATGGACACCTCAGAAATACAAAAGATAATAAGAGAATACTATGAAAAGCTATGTGCCAACAAATTGGATAATCTAGAAGAAATGGGTAAATTCTTAGAAGCATACAACCTTCCAAATCTGGACCAAGAAGATGTAGAAAATTTGAATAGACTGATCACCAATAAGGAGATCAAAACAGCAATCAAAAACCTCCCAAAAAATAAAAGTCCAGGATCAGATGGCTTCCCTGGTGAATTCTACCAACCATTCAAAGAAGACTTAATACTTATCCTTCTCAAACTCTTCCAAAAATTGAAGAGGGAGGGAGGCTTCCTAACTCCTTCTACGAAGCCAACATTATCCTGATACCAAAACCAGACAAGGACAAGACAAAAAAAGAAAATTACAGGCTAATATCACTGATGAACATTGATGCAAAACTCCTCAACAAAATACTAGCAAATCGAATACAACAATACATTAAAAAGATCATACATCATGATCAAGTGGGTTTCGTTCCAGGGATGCAGGGATGATTCAACATCCACAAATCGATCAACATGACACACCACATTAACAAAATGAAGAATAAACATCACATGATCATCTCAATAGATGCAGAGAAAGCATTTGACAAGATACAGCATCCATTTATGACAAAAACTCTAAATAAAATACGTATAGAAGGAAAACACCTCAATATAATAAAGGCCATATATGAGAAACCCACCACTAATATCATTCTCAATGGAGAAAAACTGAAAGCTATCCCTCTAAGAACAGGAACCAGACAAGGATACCCACTGTCAGAACTCACATTTATCATAGTATTGGAAATCCTAGCCAGAGCAATCAGGCAAGAAAATGAAATAAAAGGGATCCACAGTGGAAAAGAAGAAATGAAACTGTCACTCTTTGCAGATGACATGATTTTATATCTAGAAAACCCTAAAGAGTCCACTAAAAAACTTTTAGAAATAATAAAGGAATATAGTCAAGTCACAGGATACAAAATCAATGTAAAAAAATTGGTTGTGTTTCTATACACTAACAACGAAGTAGCAGAAAGAGAAATTAAGAATACAATCCCATTTACAATTGCAACAAAAAGAATAAAATACCTAGGAATAAACTTAACGAAAGAGGTGAAAGATCTGTACACCGAAAACTGTAAAACATTGTTGAAAGAAATCGAAGAAGACACAAAGAAATGGAAACATATTCCGTGCTCTTGGATTGGAATAATTATCATCGTTAAAATGTCCATACTTCCTAAAGCAATCTATGCATTCAATGCAATCCCTATCAAAGTTCCAACAACAGTTTTTACAGAAATAGAGCAAAGAATCCTAAAATTTACATGGAACAACAAAAGACCCCGAATAGCCAAAGGATTCCTGAGAAAAAAGAACAAAGCTGGAGGTATCACACTCCCTGATTTCAAATTATACTACAAAGCCATAGTAACCAAAACAGCATGGTGCTGGCACAAAAACAGACACACAGATCAATGGAAAAAAATTGAGAGACCAGATCTAAACCCACATGTTTATGGAGAGCTAATATTCAACAAGGAGCCAAGAGCATATGATGGAGAAAGGAGAGTCTCTTCAATAAATGGTGTTGGGAAAACTGGACAGCCACATGCAAAAGAATGAAAGTAGACCATTCCCTTACACCATGCACAAAAATCAACTCAAAATGGATTAAAGACTTGAATGTAAGACCCAAAACCATGAGACTTCTAGAAGAAAACATATGCAGTACGCTCTATGACATTGGTCTGAGCAGCATATTTTCAAGTCCCATGTCTGACCGGGCAATGGAAACAAAAGAAAAAATGAACAAATGGGACTACATCAAACTAAAAAGCTTCTGCACAGCAAAGGAAACCATCAACAAAACGAAAAGACAACCTAACAATTGGGAGAAGATGTCTGCAAACCATATATCAGATAAGGGGTTAATATCCAAAATATAAAAAGTCCTCATACAGCTCAACAACAAAAACCCAACAATGCAATTAGAAAATGGGCAAAACATCTGAACAGAGATTTCTCCAAAGAAGATATACAAATGGCCAACAGGCATATGAAAAGATGCTCAACATCATTAGCTATCAGGGAAATTCAAATCAAAACTACAATGAGTTATCACCTCATTCCAGTCAGAATGGCTAAAATTAACAAGTCAGGAAGCAACAAATGTTGGAGAGGGTGTGGAGAGAAGTGAACTCTTATTCACTGCTGGTGGCAGTGCAAACTGGTTCAGCCATTATGGAAAGCAGTATGGAGTATCCTCAGAAAATTAAGGATAGATCTACCATATGAGCCAGCTGTTCCGCTGCTGGGTATTTATCCAAAGAACTTGAAAACACAACGGCATAAAGATACTTGCACCCCTATGTTCATTGCAGCATTACACACAATAGCCAAGACATGGAAGCAACCTAGGTGCCCATCAAGGGACAAATGGATAAAGAAGATGTGGTATTTATACATGATGGACTACTACTCAGCCATAAGAAATGACGAAATCCGGCCATTTGTGACAACATGGATGTACCTTGAGCGAATTATACTGAGTGAAATGAGTCAGAGGGAGAAAGTCAAATACCATATGATCTCAATCACAAGCAGAAGATAAAAACGATGACAAAAAAAACACATAGCATAGGAGATTGGACTGGTGGTTACCATTGGAGAAGGAGTGAGGGGGGAGGGCAAAAGGGATGATTAGGCTCACATGTGAGGGGATGGACTATAATTAGTGTTCGGGTGGTGAACATGATGTAATGTATACAGAATTCAAAATATGATGTACAACCGAAAAAAATAAAAATAAAAAATAAATTTAAAAAAGATACTTTAAAAAATAATATGAACCTTAATTGAATTAAATGGAAAGTCATGCATTTATGTTAAAAAAGATTGATTTCACATAAACAGAATTGAGGAGATTTACCATAAAAGCATTGGGGAGTTTAGTTGACAACAAGCTCAATATGAACCAAACAACACATCATGGCCTCCCACAAAGCTCATGCTAACTTAGGCTACATAAGTAAAAGCATAGAGTTCAGATCAAATTTGGAATGTTGTACCACATTTTTTAAAAGGGCATTAATAAACGGAGGCAACTAGAGAGAGGTAGCTGTGTTGATAAAAAAAAAATCTAGACCTATATTGCATGAGGGACTGTGAAAACTGTCTTCAAATATTTGAAAGGCCTGGCATATGCAGAAGTGACTGGGATGTCTATACGAACTAGACTAGATGACGAAAAGAATGTTCCACTAATCTTTCAGCCTCTCTTCTGAGTCAAAGAGTCTATGATCCTATATGTTAAGCAAATAGATAACAGGACTATCCTGACATGATATTTCCTCTTGGATATCTATTAAAATGAGCTATGTGTGGAAATATCTTAAAGAAATACACTCTTCCTACTGTGAAATTTAAAAGTATTTTCGGTTAAAAAAGTGCAAGTGAGAGAAGAAGAGAAGAAAAGAGATACTTTTATTTTAGTATCTTATACATAGTAATAGGCCTCAGAGGTCTTTCTCACTGCAGATTTCTAGGCAGTAAATGAAAAATTAGTGGAGCATGTTTTTCATCATTAGGAGCCTATACTTCATTCAAATCAGTTGGACAGGTCATTCTCTACCATTTTTCATGTGAGAGATATAATAATAAGCTTAGATTAATTGCTGTATATGATATTCCCACATTGTCACCATCGAAAAAAAGACTGCTAAGGGACAAATGGAAAAATGCCTGGCAATGTTATTCAAGCTTTCATAGACAAAAATCCTAACCCGGAACGAATATATCCATATTATTTACAAGAAAAAAACTTCAGTCAAAGAATAAGTATATATTATCTGTTGAAGCATACTATTTAAAAAAATCAATATAGATTTTTCACACCTCCTTCGCTTCCAGCCCAGATAATGAGTGCTGCTACTTTGCTCAGGGTTAATGGCCTGAACCCTATTGTTTCTTCCCTTTTTTGCTTTTTTTCTCAGTCCATTCCTGAACTTGAAGATTGTTCTGTCTCTAGAATTTTCCCCTTATTTCTGATTTTGACACTGCCCTTCTGAGACTGACCTTGACTTTCTTCCTTGGCTCAGATTGGATATACCTAGCCAACTATGTTTTTAGCTACTAGGAGTTGCCATCTATCCAATAAAGCCCAGCCACTGGTGTTCTAACCTAACAGCAGTCCATGTGGCCATCATTCCCCCTAGGTTTGCCCTGACACCTAGGAAAGACCGTGGGACAGAGATAACAAAAGTGTAAATGTATATATGTTACTCTCCAGCTAAAGGGACACCCTGTTTTAAACTGTACATAAGATTTATTTTAATCAGGTATGGTAAGAAGTGGCAGACACAGAAATGACTGCTGTGAAGAAGTTTTTATACTTAAAAACTTCCAGAAACAGGTGACATGTTATGCCACAAGGGGGGACACCCAGTGAAGCACCAGGGTCAGTCAGGAGGCAGAGGCAAGGGTAAAAACATGGGCAAGAATCTTTATTATGATTTCTATGGGAAGGAACTGGTAAAGCAGAGTAAGCAGGTTAAGGATTAGCTAGAATAATTTTAGTAGGCTCTGGTGCATAAGTGCTGTCCCTAGTTGTCTGGTACCTGTCCATAAGGTGATTAGGGCAATTGAATAGAGGCTCAGAGTTTGAGAGCCCTATAAAGGAGTTGGTTGGGGTATGAGCTCTAGATTGATTGGTTTATATATGAAAGGCACACTCACCAATGAGTTGTTCACTATCTCTAAGAATTGGCTAACTCTTAGAGGGGCAGTACCTCCAGGATCAGCAAGGATGTCAAAGCATCAAAAACACATGTTTAATATGCACATCTGTAATTAAAAACATTGGATTTATTTTTCAATTGAGTAAGGGAGAACGTACACCACGGGGAAGGACGAGGTGTCTCAGTAAGAGAGTGTTAGAAAGAACATATTCTAGGATTTAGGCTTTGGTTGGGTAATTTGGGGAAGCGTTAAGGAAGTTTGCTCCAGACTAGATGCTAGCAGAAAGCATAAGAGGGGGAGATTCTATGACTGGGTATCAGTAAATCTTATCTATGGGGAAGGGAGAGACCAGGATGAAGAAAAAGCTGTAAATGGTAAAGAAGTAGCAGTCATTCATTTTGACTGAGAGAGGGGGTGCTTGGTATTTTGTGTGTGCACAGTGAACTTGTTTTTGTCTGCTCTTAAGCAAAACTGTGAAACAGGCTTGCTTTCTCTTATTTTATTGTGGTCTCAGAATGACCTTGTCTGAGGCTGAAATTCTGTGAAATTGTTTATATCTCATAGAAAATATCTCAGAAAAGTATAAATAGGGTGTGATTGCATTATACAAGACTTTGGTTTTCCTTATTATACCCTATCACCTTTCTTAATTTTAATTCAGTCCTTGTAGTTTGAACAGGTATTACTTTTATAGTAAGAATTATTATTTCTAAAATAAAACAAAAGTAAAACCAAAGCAATTGTGACCATGGGGTGGGAATATGTAATGAGATTTTTTTAAATTATGGTAACATTGGTTTATAACATTATATAAATTTCAGGTGCAGATAATTATATTTTGATTCCTGTGTATACTACATCATGTTCACTACCCAAAGACTAATGACAATCCATCACCACACACATGTGCCTAAGCACCCCTTTCACCCTCCACCCTCCTCGATTCCCCACTGGTAACTACCAATCCAATCTCAGTTTCTATGTGTTTGTTTGTCATTGATTTTGTCTTCTACTTATGAGTGAGATGATATGGTATTTGACTTTCTCCCTCTAAATTATTTCACTTATCATAATGCCCTCAAGCTCCATCCATGTTGTCACAAATGGCTGGATTTTATCATTTCTTAGGGCTGAGAAGTATTCTATTATGTATATATACCACATCTTCTTTATCCATTTATCCCTTGATGGGCACCTAGGTTGCTTCCAAGTCATGGCTATTGTGAACAATGCTGCGATAAACATAGGGGTGCATATATCTGTATGCATTCGTGTTTTCATGTTCTTTTGATAAATATCTAGCAGTGGAATAGCTAGACCATATGGTAGACCTATTCTTAATTTTTTGAGGAATCTCCATACTGTTTTCCATAGCAGCAGCCCCAGTTTGCACTACCATCCAGAAGTGTGTGAGGATTCCCTTCTCTCCACATCCTCTTCAACACTCATTGTTTCCTGTCTTGTTAATTATAGCTATTCTGACTGGAGTGAGGTGATACCTCATTTTAGTTTTGATTTGCATTTACCTGGTTGAGCATCCTTTCATGTGTCTGTTGGCCATCTGTATATCTTCCTTAGACAAATGTCTGTTCAGATCTTTTGCCCATTTTTTAATTGGGTTGTTAGTTTTTTGCTGTTGAGATGTATGAGTTATTTATATATTTTGGATATTAACCCCTTATCAGATATATGGTTTGCAAATATCCTCTCCCAGTTGTTAGCTTGTCTTTTTGTTTTGTTGATGGTTTCCTTTGCTGTGCAGAAGCTTTTTAGTTTGATGTAGTCCCATTTGTTTATTTTTTTCTACTGTTTCCTTTGCCTGGTAGGACATGGCACTTGAAGATATGCTTAAAAAACTGATGTCAAAGAGCATACTGCCTATGTTTTTTTCTAGAAATTACGTGGAAGTAGGTCTTACATTCAAATCTTTTTTTCTTTTTAAAGATTTTATGTTTCCTTCTT